>NW_027514639.1:0-152376 GCF_048772815.1 Callospermophilus lateralis
TGTGCTAGCTCCTTGAAACTTGACAAAATAAAAGTAGTTCTAAGTTTCTGTCTTTGTGGTTTGTTTCCTCTTGAAATAGCCACAAGCAAAGACTGCGTAAAAACACATTCATTGGAAAGGTGTTCCAAGCTTCCAAAATACTACTGGTTTTCTGAATACTCGGCAAATTTTTTTTCATCCGACCTTGATGATCTCTGTGGTAATGATCAGTTCACTAAGTCCACTTAGCTGCCCAACTTTCACTCTTCTAGGATGAAGCGTTCGTTACCAGTAACAGTTTGAATTTTTAGGTTTCACTCTATTTCCTCCTATACAGATAGATGTGTTTTTTAAGCCTAATTCAAACACGGTTTGTACTAGCTCCTTGAAACTTGACAAAATAAAGTAGTTCTAAGTTCTGTCTCTGTGGTTTGTTTCCTCTTGGAATAGCCACAAGCAAAGACTGCGTAAAACACCTTTATTTGAAAGGTGTTCCAAGCTTCCAAAATGCTACTGGTTTTCTGAATACTCGGCAATTTTTTTTCATCCGACCTTGATGATCTCTGTGGTAATGATCAGTTCACTAAGTCCACTTACCTGCCCAATTTTCACTCTTCTAGGATGAAGCGTTCGTTACCAGTAACAGTTTGAGTTTTTAGGTTTCACTCTATTTCCTCCTATATGTATAGATGTGTTTGGAAGTCTAAATCAAACACGGTTTGTGCTAGCTTTTTGAAACTTGACAAAATAAAGTAGTTCTAAGTTCTGTCTTTGTGGTTTGTTTCCTCTTGAAATAGGCACAAGCAAAGACTGCGTAAAACACATTCATTGGAAAGGTGTGCCAAGCTTCCAAAAAACTACTGGTTTTCGGAATACTCGGCAAATTTTTTTTCATCCGAACTTGATGATCTCTGTGGTAATGATCAGTTCACTAAGTCCACTTAGCTGCCCAATTTTCACTCTTCTAGGATGAAGCGTTCATTAACAGTAACAGTTTGAATTTTTAGGTTTGACTCAATTTCCTCCTATACAGATAGATGTGTTTTTTAAGTCTAAATCAAACACGGTTTGTGATAGCTCCTTGAAACTTGACAAAATAAAGTAGTTCTAAGTTCTGTCTTTGTGGTTTGTTTCCTCTTGAAATAGCCACAAGCAAAGACTGCGTAAAAACATTCATTGGAAAGGTGTTCCAAGCTTCCAAAATACTACTGGTTTTCTGAATACTCGGCAAAATTTTTTTCATCCGACCTTGATGATCTCTGTGGTAATGATCAGTTTACTTAGTCCACTTAGCTGCCCAATATTCACTCTTCTAGGATGAAGCGTTCGTTACCAGTAACAGTTTGAGTTTTTAGGTTTCACTCTATTTCCTCCTATATAGATAGATGTGTTTTTTAAGTCTAAATCAAACACGGTTTGTGCTAGCTCCTTGAAACTTGACAAAATAAAGTAGTTCTAAGTTCTGTCTTTGTGGTTTGTTTCCTCTTGAAATAGCCACAAGCAAAGACTGCGTAAAACACATTCATTGGAAAGGTGTTCCAAGCTTCCAAAATACTCCTGGTTCTCTGAATACTTGGCAAATTTTTTTTCATCCTACCTTGATGATCTCTGTGGTAATGATCAGTTCACTAAGTCACTTAGCTGCCCAACTTTCACTCTTCTAGGATGAAGCGTTCGTTACCAGTAACAGTTTGAATTTTTAGGTTTCACTCTATTTCCTCCTATACAGATAGATGTGTTTTTTAAGTCTAAATCAAACACGGTTTGTGCTAGCTCCTTGAAACTTGACAAAATAAAGTAGTTCTAAGTTCTGTCTTTGTGGTTTGTTTCCTCTTGAAATAGCCACAAGCAAAGACTGTGTAAAACACCTTCATTGGAAAGTTGTGCCAAGCTTCCAAAAAACTACTGGTTTTCGGAATACTCGGCAAATTTTTTTTCATCCGACCTTGATGATCTCTGTGGTAATGATCAGTTTACTTAGTCCACTTAGCTGCCCAATATTCACTCTTCTAGGATGAAGCGTTCGTTACCAGTAACAGTTTGAGTTTTTAGGTTTCACTCTATTTCCTCCTATATAGATAGATGTGTTTTTTAAGTCTAAATCAAACACGGTTTGTGCTAGCTCCTTGAAAACTTGACAAAATAAAGTAGTTCTAAGTTCTGTCTTTGTGGTTTGTTTCCTCTTGAAATAGCCACAAGCAAAGACTGCGTAAAACACATTCATGGAAAGGTGTTCCAAGCTTCCAAAATACTACTGGTTCTCTGAATACTTGGCAATTTTTTTTTTCATCCTACCTTGATGATCTCTGTGGTAATGATCAGTTCACTAAGTCCACTTAGCTGCCCAACTTTCACTCTTCTAGGATGAAGCGTTCGTTACCAGTAACAGTTTGAATTTTTAGGTTCAACTCTATTTCCTCCTATACAGATAGATGTGTTTTTTAAGTCTAAATCAAACACGGTTTGTGCTAGCTCCTTGAAACTTGACAAAATAAAGTAGTTCTAAGTTCTGTCTTTGTGGTTGTTTCCTCTTGAAATAGCCACAAGCAAAGACTGCGTAAAACACCTTTATTGGAAAGGTGTTCCAAGCTTCTAAAATACTACTGGTTTTCTGAATACTCGGCAAATTTTTTTTCATCCGACTTGATGATCTCTGTGGCAATGATCAGTTCACTAAGTCCACTTACCTGCCCAATTTTCACTCTTCTAGGATGAAGCGTTCGTTACCAGTAACAGTTTGAGTTTTTAGGTTTCACTCTATTTCCTCCTATATGTATAGATGTGTTTGGAAGTCTAAATCAAACACGGTTTGTGCTAGCTTTTTGAAACTTGACAAATAAAGTAGTTCTAAGTTCTGTCTTTGTGGTTTGTTTCCTCTTGAAATAGGCACAAGCAAAGACTGCGTAAAACACATTCATTGGAAAGGTGTGCCAAGCTTCCAAAAAACTACTGGTTTTCGGAATACTCGGCAAATTTTTTTCATCCGAACTTGATGATCTCTGTGGTAATGATCAGTTCACTAAGTCCACTTAGCTGCCCAATTTTCACTCTTCTAGGATGAAGCGTTCGTTACCAGTAACAGTTTGAATTTTTAGGTTTCACTCTATTTCCTCCTATACAGATAGATGTGTTTTTTAAGTCTAAATCAAACACGGTTTGTGCTAGCTCCTTGAAACTTGACAAAATAAAGTAGTTCTAAGTTCTGTCTTTGTGGTTTGTTTCCTCTTGAAATAGCCACAAGCAAAGACTGCGTAAAACACATTCATTGGAAAGGTGTTAAAAGCTTCCAAAATACTACTGGTTTTCTGAATACTCGGCAAATTTTTTTTCATCCGACCTTGATGATCTCTGTGGTAATGATCAGTTCACTAAGTCCACTTAGCTGCCCAACTTTCACTCTTCTAGATGAAGCGTTCGTTACCAGTAACAGTTTGAATTTTTAGGTTTCACTCTATTCCTCCTATACAGATAGATGTGTTTTTTTAAGTCTAAATCAAACACGGTTTGTGCTAGCTCCTTGAAACTTGACAAATAAAGTAGTTCTAAGTTCTGTCTTTGTGGTTTGTTTCCTCTTGAAATAGCCACAAGCAAACACTGCGTAAAACACCTTTATTGGAAAGGTGTTCCAAGCTTCCAAAATACTACTGGTTTTCTGAATACTCGGCAAATTTTTTTTCATCTGACCTTGATGATCTCTGTGGTAATGATCAGTTCAATAAGTCCACTTAGCTGCCCAATTTTCACTCTTCTAGGATGAAGCGTTCGTTACCAGTAACAGTTTGAATTTTTAGGTTTCACTCTATTTCCTCCTATACAGATAGATGTGTTTTTTAAGTCTAAATCAAACACGGTTTGTGCTAGCTCCTTGAAACTTGACAAAATAAAGTAGTTCTAAGTTCTGTCTTTGTGGTTGTTTCCTCTTGAAATAGCCACAAGCAAAGACTGCGTAAAACACATTCATTGGAAAGGTGTTCCAAGCTTCCAAAATACTACTGGTTTTCTGAATACTCGGCAAATTATTTTTCATCCGACCTTGATGATCTCTGTGGTAATGATCAGTTCACTAAGTCCACTTAGCTGCCCAATTTTCACTCTTCTAGGATGAAGCGTTCGTTACCAGTAACAGTTTGAATTTTTAGTTTTCACTCTATTTCCTCCTATACAGATAGATGTGTTTTTTAAGTCTAAATCAAACACGGTTTGTGCTAGCTCCTTGAAACTTGACAAAATAAAGTAGTTCTAAGTTCTGTCTTTGTGGTTTGTTTCCTCTTGAAATAGCCACAAGCAAAGACTGCGTAAAACACCTTCATTGGAAAGGTGGGCCAAGCTTCAAAAAAACTACTTGTTTTCTGAATACTCGGCAAATTTTTTTTTATCCGACCTTGATGATCTCTGTGGTAATGATCAGTTCACTAAGTCCACTTAGCTGCCCAATTTTCACTCTTCTAGGATGAAGCATTCGTTACCAGTAACAGTTTGAATTTTTAGGTTCACTCTATTTCCTCCTATACAGATAGATGTGTTTTTTAAGTCTAAATCAAACACGGTTTGTGCTAGCTCCTTGAAACTTGACAAAATAAAGTAGTTCTAAGTTCTGTCTTTGTGGTTTGTTTCCTCTTGAAATAGCCACAAGCAAAGACTGCGTAAAACACATTCATTGGAAAGGTGTTCAGAGCTTCCAATATACTACTGGTTTTCTGAATACTCGGCAAAATTTTTTTCATCCGACCTTGATGATCTCTGCGGTAATGATCAGTTCACTAAGTCCACTTAGCTGCTCAATTTTGACTCTTCTAGGATGAAGCGTTCGTTACCAGTAACCGTTTGAATTTTTAGGTTTCACTCTATTTCCTCCTATACAGATAGATGTGTTTTTTAAGTCTAAATCAAACACGGTTTGTGCTAGCTCCTTGATACTTGACAAAATAAAGTAGTTCTAAGTTCTGTCTTTGTGGCTTGTTTCCTCTTGAAATAGCCACAAGCAAGACTGCGTAAAACACCTTCATTGGAAAGGTGTGCCAAGCTTCCAAAAAACTACTGGTTTTCTGAATACTCGGCAAATTTTTTTTCATCCGATCTTGATGATCTCTGTGGTAATGATCAGTTTACTTAGTCCACTTAACTGCCCAATATTCACTCTTCTAGGATGAAGCGTTCGTTACCAGTAACAGTTTGAATTTTTAGGTTTCACTCTATTTCTTCCTATACAGATAGATGTGTTTTTTAAGTCTAAATCAAACACGGTTTGTGCTAGCTCCTTGAAACTTGACAAAATAAAGTAGTTCTAAGTTCTGTCTTTGTGGTTTGTTTCCTCTTGAAATAGCCACAAGCAAGACTGCGTAAAACACATTCATTGGAAAGGTGTTCCAAGCTTCCAAAATACTACTGGTTTTCTGAATACTCGGCAAATTTTTTTTCATCCGACCTTGATGATCTCTGTGGTAATGATCAGTTCACTAAGTCCACTTAGCTGCCCAACTTTCACTCTTCTAGGATGAAGCGTTCGTTACCAGTAACAGTTTGAATTTTTAGGTTTCACTCTATTTCCTCCTATACAGATAGATGTGTTTTTTAAGCCTAATTCAAACACGGTTTGTACTAGCTCCTTGAAACTTGACAAAATAAAGTAGTTCTAAGTTCTGTCTCTGTGGTTTGTTTCCTCTTGGAATAGCCACAAGCAAAGACTGGTAAAACACCTTTATTTGAAAGGTGTTCCAAGCTTCCAAAATGCTACTGGTTTTCTGAATACTCGGCAAATTTTTTTTCATCCGACCTTGATGATCTCTGTGGTAATGATCAGTTCACTAAGTCCACTTACCTGCCCAATTTTCACTCTTCTAGGATGAAGCGTTCGTTACCAGTAACAGTTTGAGTTTTTAGGTTTCACTCTATTTCCTCCTATATGTATAGATGTGTTTGGAAGTCTAAATCAAACACGGTTTGTGCTAGCTTTTTGAAACTTGACAAAATAAAGTAGTTCTAAGTTCTGTCTTTGTGGTTTGTTTCCTCTTGAAATAGGCACAAGCAAAGACTGCGTAAAACACATTCATTGGAAAGGTGTGCCAAGCTTCCAAAAAACTACTGGTTTTCGGAATACTCGGCAAATTTTTTTTCATCCGAACTTGATGATCTCTGTGGTAATGATCAGTTCACTAAGTCCACTTAGCTGCCCAATTTTCACTCTTCTAGGATGAAGCGTTCATTACCAGTAACAGTTTGAATTTTTAGGTTTGACTCAATTTCCTCCTATACAGATAGATGTGTTTTTTAAGTCTAAATCAAACACGGTTTGTGATAGCTCCTTGAAACTTGACAAAATAAAGTAGTTCTAAGTTCTGTCTTTGTGGTTTGTTTCCTCTTGAAATAGCCACAAGCAAAGACTGCGTAAAAACATTCATTGGAAAGGTGTTCCAAGCTTCCAAAATACTACTGGTTTTCTGAATACTCGGCAAAATTTTTTTCATCCGACCTTGATGATCTCTGTGGTAATGATCAGTTTACTTAGTCCACTTAGCTGCCCAATATTCACTCTTCTAGGATGAAGCGTTCGTTACCAGTAACAGTTTGAGTTTTTAGGTTTCACTCTATTTCCTCCTATATAGATAGATGTGTTTTTTTAAGTCTAAATCAAACACGGTTTGTGCTAGCTCCTTGAAACTTGACAAAATAAAGTAGTTCTAAGTTCTGTCTTTGTGGTTTGTTTCCTCTTGAAATAGCCACAAGCAAAGACTGCGTAAAACACATTCATTGGAAAGGTGTTCCAAGCTTCCAAAATACTCCTGGTTCTCTGAATACTTGGCAAATTTTTTTTCATCCTACCTTGATGATCTCTGTGGTAATGATCAGTTCACTAAGTCCACTTAGCTGCCCAACTTTCACTCTTCTAGGATGAAGCGTTCGTTACCAGTAACAGTTTGAATTTTTTAGGTTTCACTCTATTTCCTCCTATACAGATAGATGTGTTTTTTAAGTCTAAATCAAACACGGTTTGTGCTAGCTCCTTGAAACTTGACAAAATAAAGTAGTTCTAAGTTCTGTCTTTGTGGTTTGTTTCCTCTTGAAATAGCCACAAGCAAAGACTGTGTAAAACACCTTCATTGGAAAGTTGTGCCAAGCTTCCAAAAAACTACTGGTTTTCGGAATACTCGGCAAATTTTTTTTCATCCGACCTTGATGATCTCTGTGGTAATGATCAGTTTACTTAGTCCACTTAGCTGCCCAATATTCACTCTTCTAGGATGAAGCGTTCGTTACCAGTAACAGTTTGAGTTTTTAGGTTTCACTCTATTTCCTCCTATATAGATAGATGTGTTTTTTAAGTCTAAATCAAACACGGTTTGTGCTAGCTCCTTGAAACTTGACAAAATAAAGTAGTTCTAAGTTCTGTCTTTGTGGTTTGTTTCCTCTTGAAATAGCCACAAGCAAAGACTGCGTAAAACACATTCATTGGAAAGGTGTTCCAAGCTTCCAAAATACTACTGGTTCTCTGAATACTTGGCAATTTTTTTTTTCATCCTTCCTTGATGATCTCTGTGGTAATGATCAGTTCACTAAGTCCACTTAGCTGCCCAAGTTTCACTCTTCTAGGATGAAGCGTTCGTTACCAGTAACAGTTTGAATTTTTAGGTTTCACTCTATTTCCTCCTATACAGATAGATGTGTTTTTTAAGTCTAAATCAAACACGGTTTGTGCTAGCTCCTTGAAACTTGACAAAATAAAGTAGTTCTAAGTTCTGTCTTTGTGGTTGTTTCCTCTTGAAATAGCCACAAGCAAAGACTGCGTAAAACACCTTTATTGGAAAGGTGTTCCAAGCTTCTAAAATACTACTGGTTTTCTGAATACTCGGCAAATTTTTTTCATCCGACCTTGATGATCTCTGTGGCAATGATCAGTTCACTAAGTCCACTTAGCTGCCAAATTTTCACTATTCTAGGATGAAGCGTTCGTTACCAGTAACATTTTGAATTTTTAAGTTTCACTCTATTTCCTCCTATACAGATAGATGTGTTTTTTAAGTCTAAATCAAACACGGTTTGTGCTAGCTCCTTGAAACTTGACAAAATAAAGTAGTTCTAAGTTCTGTCTTTGTGGTTTGTTTCCTCTTGAAATAGCCACAAGCAAAGACTGCGTAAAAACACATTCATTCGAAAGGTGTTCCAAGCTTCCAAAATACTACTGGTTTTCTGAATACTCGGCAAATTTTTTTTCATCCGAACTTGATGATCTCTGTGTTAATGATCAGTTCACTAAGTCCACTTAGCTGCCCAATTTTCACTCTTCTAGGATGAAGCGTTCGTTACCAGTAACAGTTTGAATTTTTAGGTTTCACTCTATTTCCTCCTATACAGATAGATGTGTTTTTTAAGTCTAAATCAAACACGGTTTGTGCTAGCTCCTTGAAACTGGACAAAATAAAGTAGTTCTAAGTTCTGTCTTTGTGGTTTGTTTCCTCTTGAAATAGCCACAAGCAAAGACTGCGTAAAACACCTTCATTGGAAAGGTGTGCCAAGCTTCCAAAAAACTACTGGTTTTCTGAATACTCGGCAAAATTTTTTTCATCCGACCTTGATGATCTCTGTGGTAATGATCAGTTTACTTAGTCCACTTAGCTGCCCAATATTCACTCTTCTAGGATGAAGCGTTTGTTACCAGTAACAGTTTGAGTTTTTAGGTTTCACTCTATTTCCTCCTATATAGATAGATGTGTTTGGAAGTCTAAATCAAACACGGTTTGTGCTAGCTCCTTGAAACTTGAAAAAATAAAGTAGTTCTAAGTTCTGTCTTTGTGGTTTGTTTCCTCTTGAAATAGGCACAAGCAAAGACTGCGTAAAATACATTCATTGGAAAGGTGTGCCAAGCTTCCAAAAAACTACTGGTTTTCGGAATACTCGGCAAATTTTTTTTCATCCGAACTTAATGATCTCTGTGGTAATGATCAGTTCACTAAGTCCACTTAGCTGCCCAATTTTCACTCTTCTAGGATGAAGCGTTCATTACCAGTAACAGTTTGAATTTTTAGGTTTCACTCTATTTCCTCCTATACAGATACATGTGTTTTTTAAGTCTAAATCAAACACGGTTTGTGCTAGCTCCTTGAAACTTGACAAAATAAAGTAGTTCTAAGTTCTGTCTTTGTGGTTTGTTTCCTCTTGAAATAGCCACAAGCAAACACTGCGTAAAACACCTTTATTGGAAAGGTGTTCCAAGCTTCCAAAATGCTACTGGTTTTCTGAATACTCGGCAAATTTTTTTTCATCCGACCTTGATGATCTCTGTGGTAATGATCAGTTCACTAAGTCCACTTAGCTGCCCAATTTTCACTCTTCTAGGATGAAGCGTTCGTTACCAGTAACAGTTTGAATTTTTAGGTTTCACTCTATTTCCTCTTATACAGATAGATGTGTTTTTAAGTCTAATTCAAACACGGTTTGTGCTAGATCCTTGAAACTTGACAAAATAAAGTAGTTCTAAGTTCTGTCTTTGTGGTTTGTTTCCTCTTGAAATAGCCACAAGCAAAGACTGCGTAAAACACATTCATTGGAAAGGTGTTCCAAGCTTCCAAAATACTACTGGTTTTCTGAATACTCGGCAAATTTTTTTTCATCCGACCTTGATGATCTCTGTGGTAATGATCAGTTCACTAAGTCCACTTAGCTGCCCAATTTTGACTCTTCTAGGATGAAGCGTTCGTTACCAGTAACAGTTTGAATTTTTAGGTTTCACTCTATTTCCTCCTATACAGATAGATGGGTTTTTTAAGTCTAAATCAAACACGGTTTGTGCTAGCTCCTTCAAACTTGACAAAATAAAGTAGTTCTAAGTTCTGTCTTTGTGGTTTGTTTCCTCTTGAAATAGCCACAAGCAAAGACTGCGTAAAACACCTTTATTTTAAAGGTGTTCCAAGCTTCCAAAATACTACTGGTTTTCTGAATACTCGGCAAAATTTTTTTCATCCGACCTTGATGATCTCTGTGGTAATGATCAGTTCACTAAGTCCACTTAGCTGCCCAACTTTCACTCTTCTAGGATGAAGCGTTCGTTACCAGTAACAGTTTGAATTTTTAGGTTTCACTCTATTTCCTCCTATACAGATAGATGGGTTTTTTAAGTCTAAATCAAACACGGTTTGTGCTAGCTCCTTGAAACTTGACAAAATAAAGTAGTTCTAAGTTCTGTCTTTGTGGTTTGTTTCCTCTTGAAATAGCCACAAGCAAAGACTGCGTAAAACTCATTCATTGGAAAGGTGTTCCAAGCTTCCAAAATACTACTGGTTTTCTGATTACTTGGCAAATTTTTTTTCATCCGACCTTGATGATCTCTGTGGTAATGATCAGTTCACTAAGTCCACTTAGCTGCCCAACTTTCACTATTCTCGGATGAAGCGTTCGTTACCAGTAACAGTATGAATTTTTAGGTTTCACTCTATTTCCTCCTATACAGATAGATGTGTTTTTTAAGTCTAAATCAAACACGGTTTGTGCTAGCTCCTTGAAACTTGACAAAATAAAGTAGTTCTAAGTTCTGTCTTTGTGGTTTGTTTCCTCTTGAAATAGCCACAAGCAAAGACTGCGTAAAACACCTTCATTGGAAAGGTGTGCCAAGCTTCCAAAAAACTACTGGTTTTCTGAATACTCGGCAAATTTTTTTTCATCCGACCTTGATGATCTGTGTGGTAATGATCAGTTTACTTAGTCCACTTAGCTGCCCAATATTCACTCTTCTAGAATGAAGCGTTCGTTACCAGTAACAGTTTGAGTTTTTAGGTTTCACTCTATTTCCTCCTATATATATAGATGTGTTTGGAAGTCTAAATCAAACACGGTTTGTGCTAGCTCCTTGAAACTTGACAAAATAAAGTAGTTCTAAGTTCTGTCTCTGTGGTTTGTTTCCTCTTGAATTAGCCACAAGCAAAGACTGCGAAAAACACCTTTATTGGAAAGGTGTTCCAAGCTTCCAAAATACTACTGGTTTTCTGAATACTCGGCAAATTTTTTTCATCCGACCTTGATGATCTCTGTGGTAGTGAGCAGTTCACTAAGTCCACTTACCTGCCCGATTTTCACTCTTCTAGGATGAAGCGTTCGTTACCAGTAACAGTTTGAATTTTTAGGTTTCACTCTATTTCCTCCTATACAGATAGATGTGTTTTTTAAGTCTAAATCAAACACGGTTTGTGCTAGCTCCTTGAAACTTGACAAAATAAAGTAGTTCTAAGTTCTGTCTTTGTGGTTTGTTTCCTCTTGAAATAGCCACAAGCAAAGACTGCGTAAAACACCTTCATTGGAAAGGTGGGCCAAGCTTCAAAAAAACTACTTGTTTTCTGAATACTCGGCAAATTTTTTTTCATCCGACCTTGATGATCTCTGTGGTAATGATCAGTTCACTAAGTCCACTTAGCTGCCCAACTTTCACTCTTCTAGGATGAAGCGTTCGTTACCAGTAACAGTTTGAATTTTTAGGTTTCACTCTATTTCCTCCTATACAGATAGATGGGTTTTTTAAGTCTAAATCAAACACGGTTTGTGCTAGCTCCTTGAAACTTGACAAAATAAAGTAGTTCTAAGTTCTGTCTTTGTGGTTTGTTTCCTCTTGAAATAGCCACAAGCAAAGACTGCGTAAAACTCATTCATTGGAAAGGTGTTCCAAGCTTCCAAAATACTACTGGTTTTCTGATTACTTGGCAAATTTTTTTTCATCCGACCTTGATGATCTCTGTGGTAATGATCAGTTCACTAAGTCCACTTAGCTGCCCAACTTTCACTATTCTCGGATGAAGCGTTCGTTACCAGTAACAGTATGAATTTTTAGGTTTCACTCTATTTCCTCCTATACAGATAGATGTGTTTTTTAAGTCTAAATCAAACACGGTTTGTGCTAGCTCCTTGAAACTTGACAAAATAAAGTAGTTCTAAGTTCTGTCTTTGTGGTTTGTTTCCTCTTGAAATAGCCACAAGCAAAGACTGCGTAAAACACCTTCATTGGAAAGGTGTGCCAAGCTTCCAAAAAACTACTGGTTTTCTGAATACTCGGCAAATTTTTTTTCATCCGACCTTGATGATCTGTGTGGTAATGATCAGTTTACTTAGTCCACTTAGCTGCCCAATATTCACTCTTCTAGAATGAAGCGTTCGTTACCAGTAACAGTTTGAGTTTTTAGGTTTCACTCTATTTCCTCCTATATATATAGATGTGTTTGGAAGTCTAAATCAAACACGGTTTGTGCTAGCTCCTTGAAACTTGACAAAATAAAGTAGTTCTAAGTTCTGTCTCTGTGGTTTGTTTCCTCTTGAATTAGCCACAAGCAAAGACTGCGAAAAACACCTTTATTGGAAAGGTGTTCCAAGCTTCCAAAATACTACTGGTTTTCTGAATACTCGGCAAATTTTTTTTCATCCGACCTTGATGATCTCTGTGGTAGTGAGCAGTTCACTAAGTCCACTTACCTGCCCGATTTTCACTCTTCTAGGATGAAGCGTTCGTTACCAGTAACAGTTTGAATTTTTAGGTTTCACTCTATTTCCTCCTATACAGATAGATGTGTTTTTTAAGTCTAAATCAAACACGGTTTGTGCTAGCTCCTTGAAACTTGACAAAATAAAGTAGTTCTAAGTTCTGTCTTTGTGGTTTGTTTCCTCTTGAAATAGCCACAAGCAAAGACTGCGTAAAACACCTTCATTGGAAAGGTGGGCCAAGCTTCAAAAAAACTACTTGTTTTCTGAATACTCGGCAAATTTTTTTTCATCCGACCTTGATGATCTCTGTGGTAATGATCAGTTCACTAAGTCCACTTAGCTGCCCAATTTTCACTCTTCTAGGATGAAGCGTTCGATACCAGTAACAGTTTGAATTTTTAGGTTTCACTCTATTTCCTCCTATACAGATAGATGTGTTTTTTAAGTCTAAATCAAACACGGTTTGTGCTAGCTCCTTGAAATTTGACAAAATAAAGTAGTTCTAAGTTCTGTCTTTGTGGTTTGTTTCCTCTTGAAATAGCCACAAGCAAAGACTGCGTAAAACACATTCATTGGAAAGGTGTTCCAAGCTTCCAAAATACTACTGGTTTTCTGAATACTCGGCAAAATTTTTTTCATCCGACCTTGATGATCTCTGTGGTAATGATCAGTTCACTAAGTCCACTTAGCTGCCCAATTTTGACTCTTCTAGGATGAAGCGTTCGTTACCAGTAACAGTTTGAATTTTTAGGTTTCACTCTATTTCCTCCTATACAGATAGATGTGTTTTTTAAGTCTAAATCAAACACGGTTTGTGCTAGCTCCTTGAAACTTGACAAAATAAAGTAGTTCTAAGTTCTGTCTTTGTGGTTTGTTTCCTCTTGAAATAGCCACAAGCAAAGACTGCGTAAAACACCTTCATTGGAAAGGTGTGCCAAGCTTCCAAAAAACTACTGGTTTTCTGAATACTCGGCAAATTTTTTTTCATCCGACCTTGATGATCTCTGTGGTAATGATCAGTTTACTTAGTCCACTTAGCTGCCCAATATTCACTCTTCTAGGATGAAGCGTTTGTTACCAGTAACAGTTTGAGTTTTTAGGTTTCACTCTATTTCCTCCTATATAGATAGATGTGTTTGGATGTCTAAATCAAACACGGTTTGTGCTAGCTCCTTGAAACTTGAAAAAATAAAGTAGTTCTAAGTTCTGTCTTTGTGGTTTGTTTCCTCTTGAAATAGGCACAAGCAAAGACTGCGTAAAACACATTCATTGGAAAGGTGTGCCAAGCTTCCAAAAAACTACTGGTTTTCGGAATACTCGGCAAATTTTTTTTCATCCGAACTTAATGATCTCTGTGGTAATGATCAGTTCACTAAGTCCACTTAGCTGCCCAATTTTCACTCTTCTAGGATGAAGCGTTCATTACCAGTAACAGTTTGAATTTTTAGGTTTCACTCTATTTCCTCCTATACAGATACATGTGTTTTTTAAGTCTAAATCAAACACGGTTTGTGCTAGCTCCTTGAAACTTGACAAAATAAAGTAGTTCTAAGTTCTTTCTTTGTGGTTTGTTTCCTCTTGAAATAGCCACAAGCAAACACTGCGTAAAACACCTTTATTGGAAAGGTGTTCCAAGCTTCCAAAATGCTACTGGTTTTCTGAATACTCGGCAAATTTTTTTTCATCCGACCTTGATGATCTCTGTGGTAATGATCAGTTCACTAAGTCCACTTAGCTGCCCAATTTTCACTCTTCTAGGATGAAGCGTTCGTTACCAGTAACAGTTTGAATTTTTAGGTTTCATTCTATTTCCTCCTATACAGATAGATGTGTTTTTTAAGTCTAAATCAAACACGGTTTGTGCTAGATCCTTGAAACTTGACAAAATAAAGTAGTTCTAAGTTCTGTCTTTGTGGTTTGTTTCCTCTTGAAATAGCCACAAGCAAAGACTGCGTAAAACACATTCATTGGAAAGGTGTTCCAAGCTTCCAAAATACTACTGGTTTTCTGAATACTCGGCAAATTTTTTTTCATCCGACCTTGATGATCTCTGTGGTAATGATCAGTTCACTAAGTCCACTTAGCTGCCCAATTTTGACTCTTCTAGGATGAAGCGTTCGTTACCAGTAACAGTTTGAATTTTTAGGTTTCACTCTATTTCCTCCTATACAGATAGATGTGTTTTTTAAGTCTAATTCAAACACGGTTTGTGCTAGCTCCTTGAAACTTGACAAAATAAAGTAGTTCTAAGTTCTGTCTTTGTGGTTTGTTTCCTCTTGGAATAGCCACAAGCAAAGACTGCGTAAAACACCTTTATTTGAAAGGTGTTCCAAGCTTCCAAAATACTACTGGTTTTCTGAATACTCGGCAAATTTTTTTTCATCCGACCTTGATGATCTCTGTGGTAGTGATCAGTTCACTAAGTCCACTTACCTGCCCAATTTTCACTCTTCTAGGATGAAGCGTTCGTTACCAGTAACAGTTTGAATTTTTAGGTTTCACTCTATTTCCTCCTATACAGATAGATGTGTTTTTTAAGTCTAAATCAAACACGGTTTGTGCTAGCTCCTTGAAACTTGAGAAAATAAAGTAGTTCTAAGTTCTGTCTTTGTGGATTGTTTCCTCTTGAAATAGCCACAAGCAAAGACTGCGTAAAACACCTTCATTGGAAAGGTGGGCCAAGCTTCAAAAAAACTACTTGTTTTCTGAATACTCGGCAAATTTTTTTTCATCCGACCTTGATGATCTCTGTGGTAATGATAAGTTCACTAAGTCCACTTAGCTGCCCAATTTTTACTCTTCTAGGATGAAGCGTTCGTTACCAGTAACAGTTTGAATTTTTAGGTTTCACTCTATTTCCTCCTATACAGATAGATGGGTTTTTTAAGTCTAAATCAAACACGGTTTGTGCTAGCTCCTTGAAATTTGACAAAATAAAGTAGTTCTAAGTTCTGTCTTTGTGGTTTGTTTCCTCTTGAAATAGCCACAAGCGAAGACTGCGTAAAACACATTCATTGGAAAGGTGTTCCAAGCTTCCAAAATACTACTGGTTTTCTGAATACTCGGCAAAATTTTTTTCATCCGACCTTGATGATCTCTGTGGTAATGATCAGTTCACTAAGTCCACTTAGCTGCCCAATTTTGACTCTTCTAGGATGAAGCGTTCGTTACCAGTAACAGTTTGAATTTTTAGGTTTCACTGTATTTCCTCCTATACAGAGAGATGGGTTTTTTAAGTCTAAATCAAACACGGTTTGTGCTAGCTCCTTGAAACTTGACAAAATAAAGTAGTTCTAAGTTCTGTCTTTGTGGTTTGTTTCCTCTTGAAATAGCCACAAGCAAAGACTGCGTAAAACACATTCATTGGAAAGGTGTTCCAAGCTTCCAAAATACTACTGGTTTTCTGAATACTCGGCAAATTTTTTTTCATCCGACCTTGATGATCTCTGTGGTAGTGAGCAGTTCACTAAGTCCACTTACCTGCCCGATTTTCACTCTTCTAGGATGAAGCGTTCGTTACCAGTAACAGTTTGAATTTTTAGGTTTCACTCTATTTCCTCCTATACAGATAGATGTGTTTTTTAAGTCTAAATCAAACACGGTTTGTGCTAGCTCCTTGAAACTTGACAAAATAAAGTAGTTCTAAGTTCTGTCTTTGTGGTTTGTTTCCTCTTGAAATAGCCACAAGCAAAGACTGCGTAAAACACCTTCATTGGAAAGGTGGGCCAAGCTTCAAAAAAACTACTTGTTTTCTGAATACTCGGCAAATTTTTTTTCATCCGACCTTGATGATCTCTGTGGTAATGATCAGTTCACTAAGTCCACTTAGCTGCCCAATTTTCACTCTTCTAGGATGAAGCGTTCGTTACCAGTAACAGTTTGAATTTTTAGGTTTCACTCTATTTCCTCCTATACAGATAGATGTGTTTTTTAAGTCTAAATCAAACACGGTTTGTGCTAGCTCCTTGAAATTTGACAAAATAAAGTAGTTCTAAGTTCTGTCTTTGTGGTTTGTTTCCTCTTGAAATAGCCACAAGCAAAGACTGCGTAAAACACATTCATTGGAAAGGTGTTCCAAGCTTCCAAAATACTACTGGTTTTCTGAATACTCGGCAAAATTTTTTTCATCCGACCTTGATGATCTCTGTGGTAATGATCAGTTCACTAAGTCCACTTAGCTGCCCAATTTTGACTCTTCTAGGATGAAGCGTTCGTTACCAGTAACAGTTTGAATTTTTAGGTTTCACTCTATTTCCTCCTATACAGATAGATGTGTTTTTTAAGTCTAAATCAAACACGGTTTGTGCTAGCTCCTTGAAACTTGACAAAATAAAGTAGTTCTAAGTTCTGTCTTTGTGGTTTGTTTCCTCTTGAAATAGCCACAAGCAAAGACTGCGTAAAACACCTTCATTGGAAAGGTGTGCCAAGCTTCCAAAAAACTACTGGTTTTCTGAATACTCGGCAAATTTTTTTTCATCCGACCTTGATGATCTCTGTGGTAATGATCAGTTTACTTAGTCCACTTAACTGCCCAATATTCACTCTTCTAGGATGAACCGTTCGTTACCAGTAACAGTTTGAATTTTTAGGTTTCACTGTATTTCCTCCTATACAGATAGATGTGTTTTTTAAGTCTAAATCAAACACGGTTTGTGCTAGCTCCTTGAAACTTGACAAAATAAAGTAGTTCTAAGTTCTGTCTTTGTGGTTTGTTTCCTCTTGAAATAGCCACAAGGAAAGACTGCGTAAAACACATTCATTGGAAAGGTGTTCCAAGCTTCCAAAATACTACTGGTTTTCTGAATACTCGGCAAATTGTTTTTCATCCGACCTTGATGATCTCTGTGGTAATGATCAGTTCACTAAGTCCACTTAGCTGCCCAACTTTCACTCTTCTAGGATGAAGCGTTCGTTACCAGTAACAGTTTGAATTTTTAGGTTTCACTCTATTTCCTCCTATACAGATAGATGTGTTTTTTAAGTCTAAATCAAACACGGTTTGTGCTAGCTCCTTGAAACTGGACAAAATAAAGTAGTTCTAAGTTCTGTCTTTGTGGTTTGTTTCCTCTTGAAATAGCCACAAGCAAAGACTGCGTAAAACACCTTCATTGGAAAGGTGTGCCAAGCTTCCAAAAAACTACTGGTTTTCTGAATACTCGGCAAATTTTTTTTCATCCGACCTTGATGATCTCTGTGGTAATGATCAGTTTACTTAGTCCACTTAGCTGCCCAATATTCACTCTTCTAGGATGAAGCGTTTGTTACCAGTAACAGTTTGAGTTTTTAGGTTTCACTCTATTTCCTCCTATATAGATAGATGTGTTTGGAAGTCTAAATCAAACACGGTTTGTGCTAGCTCCTTGAAACTTGAAAAAATAAAGTAGTTCTAAGTTCTGTCTTTGTGGTTTGTTTCCTCTTGAAATAGGCACAAGCAAAGACTGCGTAAAATACATTCATTGGAAAGGTGTGCCAAGCTTCCAAAAAACTACTGGTTTTCGGAATACTCGGCAAATTTTTTTTCATCCGAACTTAATGATCTCTGTGGTAATGATCAGTTCACTAAGTCCACTTAGCTGCCCAATTTTCACTCTTCTAGGATGAAGCGTTCATTACCAGTAACAGTTTGAATTTTTAGGTTTCACTCTATTTCCTCCTATACAGATACATGTGTTTTTTAAGTCTAAATCAAACACGGTTTGTGCTAGCTCCTTGAAACTTGACAAAATAAAGTAGTTCTAAGTTCTGTCTTTGTGGTTTGTTTCCTCTTGAAATAGCCACAAGCAAACACTGCGTAAAACACCTTTATTGGAAAGGTGTTCCAAGCTTCCAAAATGCTACTGGTTTTCTGAATACTCGGCAAATTTTTTTTCATCCGACCTTGATGATCTCTGTGGTAATGATCAGTTCACTAAGTCCACTTAGCTGCCCAATTTTCACTCTTCTAGGATGAAGCGTTCGTTACCAGTAACAGTTTGAATTTTTAGGTTTCACTATATTTCCTCTTATACAGATAGATGTGTTTTTAAGTCTAATTCAAACACGGTTTGTGCTAGATCCTTGAAACTTGACAAAATAAAGGAGTTCTAAGTTCTGTCTTTGTGGTTTGTTTCCTCTTGAAATAGCCACAAGCAAAGACTGCGTAAAACACATTCATTGGAAAGGTGTTCCAAGCTTCCAAAATACTACTGGTTTTCTGAATACTCGGCAAATTTTTTTTCATCCGACCTTGATGATCTCTGTGGTAATGATCAGTTCACTAAGTCCACTTAGCTGCCCAATTTTGACTCTTCTAGGATGAAGCGTTCGTTACCAGTAACAGTTTGAATTTTTAGGTTTCACTCTATTTCCTCCTATACAGATAGATGGGTTTTTTAAGTCTAAATCAAACACGGTTTGTGCTAGCTCCTTCAAACTTGACAAAATAAAGTAGTTCTAAGTTCTGTCTTTGTGGTTTGTTTCCTCTTGAAATAGCCACAAGCAAAGACTGCGTAAAACACCTTTATTTTAAAGGTGTTCCAAGCTTCCAAAATACTACTGGTTTTCTGAATACTCGGCAAAATTTTTTTCATCCGACCTTGATGATCTCTGTGGTAATGATCAGTTCACTAAGTCCACTTAGCTGCCCAACTTTCACTCTTCTAGGATGAAGCGTTCGTTACCAGTAACAGTTTGAATTTTTAGGTTTCACTCTATTTCCTCCTATACAGATAGATGGGTTTTTTAAGTCTAAATCAAACACGGTTTGTGCTAGCTCCTTGAAACTTGACAAAATAAAGTAGTTCTAAGTTCTGTCTTTGTGGTTTGTTTCCTCTTGAAATAGCCACAAGCAAAGACTGCGTAAAACTCATTCATTGGAAAGGTGTTCCAAGCTTCCAAAATACTACTGGTTTTCTGATTACTTGGCAAATTTTTTTTCATCCGACCTTGATGATCTCTGTGGTAATGATCAGTTCACTAAGTCCACTTAGCTGCCCAACTTTCACTATTCTCGGATGAAGCGTTCGTTACCAGTAACAGTATGAATTTTTAGGTTTCACTCTATTTCCTCCTATACAGATAGATGTGTTTTTTAAGTCTAAATCAAACACGGTTTGTGCTAGCTCCTTGAAACTTGACAAAATAAAGTAGTTCTAAGTTCTGTCTTTGTGGTTTGTTTCCTCTTGAAATAGCCACAAGCAAAGACTGCGTAAAACACCTTCATTGGAAAGGTGTGCCAAGCTTCCAAAAAACTACTGGTTTTCTGAATACTCGGCAAATTTTTTTTCATCCGACCTTGATGATCTGTGTGGTAATGATCAGTTTACTTAGTCCACTTAGCTGCCCAATATTCACTCTTCTAGAATGAAGCGTTCGTTACCAGTAACAGTTTGAGTTTTTAGGTTTCACTCTATTTCCTCCTATATATATAGATGTGTTTGGAAGTCTAAATCAAACACGGTTTGTGCTAGCTCCTTGAAACTTGACAAAATAAAGTAGTTCTAAGTTCTGTCTCTGTGGTTTGTTTCCTCTTGAATTAGCCACAAGCAAAGACTGCGAAAAACACCTTTATTGGAAAGGTGTTCCAAGCTTCCAAAATACTACTGGTTTTCTGAATACTCGGCAAATTTTTTTTCATCCGACCTTGATGATCTCTGTGGTAGTGAGCAGTTCACTAAGTCCACTTACCTGCCCGATTTTCACTCTTCTAGGATGAAGCGTTCGTTACCAGTAACAGTTTGAATTTTTAGGTTTCACTCTATTTCCTCCTATACAGATAGATGTGTTTTTTAAGTCTAAATCAAACACGGTTTGTGCTAGCTCCTTGAAACTTGACAAAATAAAGTAGTTCTAAGTTCTGTCTTTGTGGTTTGTTTCCTCTTGAAATAGCCACAAGCAAAGACTGCGTAAAACACCTTCATTGGAAAGGTGGGCCAAGCTTCAAAAAAACTACTTGTTTTCTGAATACTCGGCAAATTTTTTTTCATCCGACCTTGATGATCTCTGTGGTAATGATCAGTTCACTAAGTCCACTTAGCTGCCCAATTTTCACTCTTCTAGGATGAAGCGTTCGTTACCAGTAACAGTTTGAATTTTTAGGTTTCACTCTATTTCCTCCTATACAGATAGATGTGTTTTTTAAGTCTAAATCAAACACGGTTTGTGCTAGCTCCTTGAAATTTGACAAAATAAAGTAGTTCTAAGTTCTGTCTTTGTGGTTTGTTTCCTCTTGAAATAGCCACAAGCAAAGACTGCGTAAAACACATTCATTGGAAAGGTGTTCCAAGCTTCCAAAATACTACTGGTTTTCTGAATACTCGGCAAAATTTTTTTCATCCGACCTTGATGATCTCTGTGGTAATGATCAGTTCACTAAGTCCACTTAGCTGCCCAATTTTGACTCTTCTAGGATGAAGCGTTCGTTACCAGTAACAGTTTGAATTTTTAGGTTTCACTCTATTTCCTCCTATACAGATAGATGTGTTTTTTAAGTCTAAATCAAACACGGTTTGTGCTAGCTCCTTGAAACTTGACAAAATAAAGTAGTTCTAAGTTCTGTCTTTGTGGTTTGTTTCCTCTTGAAATAGCCACAAGCAAAGACTGCGTAAAACACCTTCATTGGAAAGGTGTGCCAAGCTTCCAAAAAACTACTGGTTTTCTGAATACTCGGCAAATTTTTTTTCATCCGACCTTGATGATCTCTGTGGTAATGATCAGTTTACTTAGTCCACTTAGCTGCCCAATATTCACTCTTCTAGGATGAAGCGTTTGTTACCAGTAACAGTTTGAGTTTTTAGGTTTCACTCTATTTCCTCCTATATAGATAGATGTGTTTGGATGTCTAAATCAAACACGGTTTGTGCTAGCTCCTTGAAACTTGAAAAAATAAAGTAGTTCTAAGTTCTGTCTTTGTGGTTTGTTTCCTCTTGAAATAGGCACAAGCAAAGACTGCGTAAAACACATTCATTGGAAAGGTGTGACAAGCTTCCAAAAAACTACTGGTTTTCGGAATACTCGGCAAATTTTTTTTCATCCGAACTTAATGATCTCTGTGGTAATGATCAGTTCACTAAGTCCACTTAGCTGCCCAATTTTCACTCTTCTAGGATGAAGCGTTCATTACCAGTAACAGTTTGAATTTTTAGGTTTCACTCTATTTCCTCCTATACAGATACATGTGTTTTTTAAGTCTAAATCAAACACGGTTTGTGCTAGCTCCTTGAAACTTGACAAAATAAAGTAGTTCTAAGTTCTTTCTTTGTGGTTTGTTTCCTCTTGAAATAGCCACAAGCAAACACTGCGTAAAACACCTTTATTGGAAAGGTGTTCCAAGCTTCCAAAATGCTACTGGTTTTCTGAATACTCGGCAAATTTTTTTTCATCCGACCTTGATGATCTCTGTGGTAATGATCAGTTCACTAAGTCCACTTAGCTGCCCAATTTTCACTCTTCTAGGATGAAGCGTTCGTTACCAGTAACAGTTTGAATTTTTAGGTTTCATTCTATTTCCTCCTATACAGATAGATGTGTTTTTTAAGTCTAAATCAAACACGGTTTGTGCTAGATCCTTGAAACTTGACAAAATAAAGTAGTTCTAAGTTCTGTCTTTGTGGTTTGTTTCCTCTTGAAATAGCCACAAGCAAAGACTGCGTAAAACACATTCATTGGAAAGGTGTTCCAAGCTTCCAAAATACTACTGGTTTTCTGAATACTCGGCAAATTTTTTTTCATCCGACCTTGATGATCTCTGTGGTAATGATCAGTTCACTAAGTCCACTTAGCTGCCCAATTTTGACTCTTCTAGGATGAAGCGTTCGTTACCAGTAACAGTTTGAATTTTTAGGTTTCACTCTATTTCCTCCTATACAGATAGATGTGTTTTTTAAGTCTAATTCAAACACGGTTTGTGCTAGCTCCTTGAAACTTGACAAAATAAAGTAGTTCTAAGTTCTGTCTTTGTGGTTTGTTTCCTCTTGGAATAGCCACAAGCAAAGACTGCGTAAAACACCTTTATTTGAAAGGTGTTCCAAGCTTCCAAAATACTACTGGTTTTCTGAATACTCGGCAAATTTTTTTTCATCCGACCTTGATGATCTCTGTGGTAGTGATCAGTTCACTAAGTCCACTTACCTGCCCAATTTTCACTCTTCTAGGATGAAGCGTTCGTTACCAGTAACAGTTTGAATTTTTAGGTTTCACTCTATTTCCTCCTATACAGATAGATGTGTTTTTTAAGTCTAAATCAAACACGGTTTGTGCTAGCTCCTTGAAACTTGAGAAAATAAAGTAGTTCTAAGTTCTGTCTTTGTGGATTGTTTCCTCTTGAAATAGCCACAAGCAAAGACTGCGTAAAACACCTTCATTGGAAAGGTGGGCCAAGCTTCAAAAAAACTACTTGTTTTCTGAATACTCGGCAAATTTTTTTTCATCCGACCTTGATGATCTCTGTGGTAATGATAAGTTCACTAAGTCCACTTAGCTGCCCAATTTTTACTCTTCTAGGATGAAGCGTTCGTTACCAGTAACAGTTTGAATTTTTAGGTTTCACTCTATTTCCTCCTATACAGATAGATGGGTTTTTTAAGTCTAAATCAAACACGGTTTGTGCTAGCTCCTTGAAATTTGACAAAATAAAGTAGTTCTAAGTTCTGTCTTTGTGGTTTGTTTCCTCTTGAAATAGCCACAAGCGAAGACTGCGTAAAACACATTCATTGGAAAGGTGTTCCAAGCTTCCAAAATACTACTGGTTTTCTGAATACTCGGCAAAATTTTTTTCATCCGACCTTGATGATCTCTGTGGTAATGATCAGTTCACTAAGTCCACTTAGCTGCCCAATTTTGACTCTTCTAGGATGAAGCGTTCGTTACCAGTAACAGTTTGAATTTTTAGGTTTCACTGTATTTCCTCCTATACAGATAGATGTGTTTTTTAAGTCTAAATCAAACACGGTTTGTGCTAGCTCCTTGAAACTTGACAAAATAAAGTAGTTCTAAGTTCTGTCTTTGTGGTTTGTTTCCTCTTGAAATAGCCACAAGCAAAGACTGCGTAAAACACATTCATTGGAAAGGTGTTCCAAGCTTCCAAAATACTACTGGTTTTCTGAATACTCGGCAAATTTTTTTTCATCCGAACTTGATGATCTCTGTGGTAGTGAGCAGTTCACTAAGTCCACTTACCTGCCCGATTTTCACTCTTCTAGGATGAAGCGTTCGTTACCAGTAACAGTTTGAATTTTTAGGTTTCACTCTATTTCCTCCTATACAGATAGATGTGTTTTTTAAGTCTAAATCAAACACGGTTTGTGCTAGCTCCTTGAAACTTGACAAAATAAAGTAGTTCTAAGTTCTGTCTTTGTGGTTTGTTTCCTCTTGAAATAGCCACAAGCAAAGACTGCGTAAAACACCTTCATTGGAAAGGTGGGCCAAGCTTCAAAAAAACTACTTGTTTTCTGAATACTCGGCAAATTTTTTTTCATCCGACCTTGATGATCTCTGTGGTAATGATCAGTTCACTAAGTCCACTTAGCTGCCCAATTTTCACTCTTCTAGGATGAAGCGTTCGTTACCAGTAACAGTTTGAATTTTTAGGTTTCACTCTATTTCCTCCTATACAGATAGATGTGTTTTTTAAGTCTAAATCAAACACGGTTTGTGCTAGCTCCTTGAAATTTGACAAAATAAAGTAGTTCTAAGTTCTGTCTTTGTGGTTTGTTTCCTCTTGAAATAGCCACAAGCAAAGACTGCGTAAAACACATTCATTGGAAAGGTGTTCCAAGCTTCCAAAATACTACTGGTTTTCTGAATACTCGGCAAAATTTTTTTCATCCGACCTTGATGATCTCTGTGGTAATGATCAGTTCACTAAGTCCACTTAGCTGCCCAATTTTGACTCTTCTAGGATGAAGCGTTCGTTACCAGTAAGAGTTTGAATTTTTAGGTTTCACTCTATTTCCTCCTATACAGATAGATGTGTTTTTTAAGTCTAAATCAAACACGGTTTGTGCTAGCTCCTTGAAACTTGACAAAATAAAGTAGTTCTAAGTTCTGTCTTTGTGGTTTGTTTCCTCTTGAAATAGCCACAAGCAAAGACTGCGTAAAACACCTTCATTGGAAAGGTGTGCCAAGCTTCCAAAAAACTACTGGTTTTCTGAATACTCGGCAAATTTTTTTTCATCCGACCTTGATGATCTCTGTGGTAATGATCAGTTTACTTAGTCCACTTAACTGCCCAATATTCACTCTTCTAGGATGAACCGTTCGTTACCAGTAACAGTTTGAATTTTTAGGTTTCACTGTATTTCCTCCTATACAGATAGATGTGTTTTTTAAGTCTAAATCAAACACGGTTTGTGCTAGCTCCTTGAAACTTGACAAAATAAAGTAGTTCTAAGTTCTGTCTTTGTGGTTTGTTTCCTCTTGAAATAGCCACAAGGAAAGACTGCGTAAAACACATTCATTGGAAAGGTGTTCCAAGCTTCCAAAATACTACTGGTTTTCTGAATACTCGGCAAATTGTTTTTCATCCGACCTTGATGATCTCTGTGGTAATGATCAGTTCACTAAGTCCACTTAGCTGCCCAACTTTCACTCTTCTAGGATGAAGCGTTCGTTACCAGTAACAGTTTGAATTTTTAGGTTTCACTCTATTTCCTCCTATACAGATAGATGTGTTTTTTAAGTCTAATTCAAACACGGTTTGTGCTAGCTCCTTGAAACTTGACAAAATAAAGTAGTTCTAAGTTCTGTCTTTGTGGTTTGTTTCCTCTTGGAATAGCCACAAGCAAAGACTGCGTAAAACACCTTTATTTGAAAGGTGTTCCAAGCTTCCAAAATACTACTGGTTTTCTGAATACTCGGCAAATTTTTTTTCATCCGACCTTGATGATCTCTGTGGTAATGATCAGTTCACTAAGTCCACTTACCTGCCCAATTTTCACTCTTCTAGGATGAAGCGTTCGTTACCAGTAACAGTTTGAATTTTTAGGTTTCACTCTATTTCCTCCTATACAGATAGATGGGTTTTTTAAGTCTAAATCAAACACGGTTTGTGCTAGCTCCTTGAAACTTGACAAAATAAAGTAGTTCTAAGTTCTGTCTTTGTGGTTTGTTTCCTCTTGAAATAGCCACAAGCAAAGACTGCATAAAACACATTCATTGGAAAGGTGTTCCAAGCTTCCAAAATACTACTGGTTTTCGGAATACTCGGCAAATTTTTTTTCATCCGACCTTGATGATCTCTGTGGTAATGATCAGTTAACTAAGTCCACTTAGCTGCCCAATTTTCACTCTTCTAGGATGAAGCGTTCGTTACCAGTAACAGTTTGAATTTTTAGGTTTCACTCTATTTCCTCCTATACAGATAGATGTGTTTTTTAAGTCTAAATCAAACACGGTTTGTGCTAGCTCCTTGAAACTGGACAAAATAAAGTAGTTCTAAGTTCTGTCTTTGTGGTTTGTTGCCTCTTGAAATAGCCACAAGCAAAGACTGCGTAAAACACCTTCATTGGAAAGGTGTGCCAATCTTCCAAAAAACTACTGGTTTTCTGAATACTCGGCAAATTTTTTTTCATCCGACCTTGATGATCTCTGTGGTAATGATCAGTTTACTTAGTCCACTTAGCTGCCCAATATTCACTCTTCTAGGATGAAGCGTTTGTTACCAGTAACAGTTTGAGTTTTTAGGTTTCACTCTATTTCCTCCTATATAGATAGATGTGTTTGGATGTCTAAATCAAACACGGTTTGTGCTAGCTCCTTGAAATTTGAAAAAATAAAGTAGTTCTAAGTTCTGTCTTTGTGGTTTGTTTCCTCTTGAAATAGGCACAAGCAAAGACTGCGTAAAACACATTCATTGGAAAGGTGTGCCAAGCTTCCAAAAAACTACTGGTTTTCGGAATACTCGGCAAATTTTTTTTCATCCGAACTTAATGATCTCTGTGGTAATGATCAGTTCACTAAGTCCACTTAGCTGCCCAATTTTCACTCTTCTAGGATGAAGCGTTCATTACCAGTAACAGTTTGAATTTTTAGGTTTCACTCTATTTCCTCCTATACAGATACATGTGTTTTTTAAGTCTAAATCAAACACGGTTTGTGCTAGCTCCTTGAAACTTGACAAAATAAAGTAGTTCTAAGTTCTGTCTTTGTGGTTTGTTTCCTCTTGAAATAGCCACAAGCAAACACTGCGTAAAACACCTTTATTGGAAAGGTGTTCCAAGCTTCCAAAATGCTACTGGTTTTCTGAATACTCGGCAAATTTTTTTTCATCCGACCTTGATGATCTCTGTGGTAATGATCAGTTCACTAAGTCCACTTAGCTGCCCAATTTTCACTCTTCTAGGATGAAGCGTTCGTTACCAGTAACAGTTTGAATTTTTAGGTTTCATTCTATTTCCTCCTATACAGATAGATGTGTTTTTTAAGTCTAAATCAAACACGGTTTGTGCTAGATCCTTGAAACTTGACAAAATAAAGTAGTTCTAAGTTCTGTCTTTGTGGTTTGTTTCCTCTTGAAATAGCCACAAGCAAAGACTGCGTAAAACACATTCATTGGAAAGGTGTTCCAAGCTTCCAAAATACTACTGGTTTTCTGAATACTCGGCAAATTTTTTTTCATCCGACCTTGATGATCTCTGTGGTAATGATCAGTTCACTAAGTCCACTTAGCTGCCCAATTTTGACTCTTCTAGGATGAAGCGTTCGTTACCAGTAACAGTTTGAATTTTTAGGTTTCACTCTATTTCCTCCTATACAGATAGATGTGTTTTTTAAGTCTAATTCAAACACGGTTTGTGCTAGCTCCTTGAAACTTGACAAAATAAAGTGGTTCTAAGTTCTGTCTTTGTGGTTTGTTTCCTCTTGGAATAGCCACAAGCAAAGAATGCGTAAAACACCTTTATTTGAAAGGTGTTCCAAGCTTCCAAAATACTACTGGTTTTCTGAATACTCGGCAAATTTTTTTTCATCCGACCTTGATGATCTCTGTGGTAGTGATCAGTTCACTAAGTCCACTTACCTGCCCAATTTTCACTCTTCTAGGATGAAGCGTTCGTTACCAGTAACAGTTTGAATTTTTAGGTTTCACTCTATTTCCTCCTATACAGATAGATGTGTTTTTTAAGTCTAAATCAAACACGGTTTGTGCTAGCTCCTTGAAACTTGAGAAAATAAAGTAGTTCTAAGTTCTGTCTTTGTGGTTTGTTTCCTCTTGAAATAGCCACAAGCAAAGACTGCGTAAAACACCTTCATTGGAAAGGTGGGCCAAGCTTCAAAAAAACTACTTGTTTTCTGAATACTCGGCAAATTTTTTTTCATCCGACCTTGATGATCTCTGTGGTAATGATAAGTTCACTAAGTCCACTTAGCTGCCCAATTTTCACTCTTCTAGGATTGAGCGTTCGTTACCAGTAACAGTTTGAATTTTTAGGTTTCACTCTATTTCCTCCTATACAGATAGATGTGTTTTTTAAGTCTAAATCAAACACGGTTTGTGCTAGCTCCTTGAAATTTGACAAAATAAAGTAGTTCTAAGTTCTGTCTTTGTGGTTTGTTTCCTCTTGAAATAGCCACAAGCAAAGACTGCGTAAAACACATTCATTGGAAAGGTGTTCCAAGCTTCCAAAATACTACTGGTTTTCTGAATACTCGGCAAAATTTTTTTCATCCGACCTTGATGATCTCTGTGGTAATGATCAGTTCACTAAGTCCACTTAGCTGCCCAATTTTGACTCTTCTAGGATGAAGCGTTCGTTACCAGTAACAGTTTGAATTTTTAGGTTTCACTCTATTTCCTCCTATACAGATAGATGTGTTTTTTAAGTCTAAATCAAACACGGTTTGTGCTAGCTCCTTGAAACTTGACAAAATAAAGTAGTTCTAAGTTCTGTCTTTGTGGTTTGTTTCCTCTTGAAATAGCCACAAGCAAAGACTGCGTAAAACACCTTCATTGGAAAGGTGTGCCAAGCTTGAAAAAAACTACTGGTTTTCTGAATACTCGGCAAATTTTTTTTCATCCGACCTTGATGATCTCTGTGGTAATGATCAGTTTACTTAGTCCACTTAACTGCCCAATATTCACTCTTCTAGGATGAAGCGTTCGTTACCAGTAACAGTTTGAATTTTTAGGTTTCACTGTATTTCCTCCTATACAGATAGATGTGTTTTTTAAGTCTAAATCAAACACGGTTTGTGCTAGCTCCTTGAAACTTGACAAAATAAAGTAGTTCTAAGTTCTGTCTTTGTGGTTTGTTTCCTCTTGAAATAGCCACAAGCAAAGACTGCGTAAAACACATTCATTGGAAAGGTGTTCCAAGCTTCCAAAATACTACTGGTTTTCTGAATACTCGGCAAATTTTTTTTCATCCGACCTTGATGATCTCTGTGGTAATGATCAGTTCACTAAGTCCACTTAGCTGCCCAACTTTCACTCTTCTAGGATGAAGCGTTCGTTACCAGTAACAGTTTGAATTTTTAGGTTTCACTCTATTTCCTCCTATACAGATAGATGGGTTTTTTAAGTCTAAATCAAACACGGTTTGTGCTAGCTCCTTGAAACTTGACAAAATAAAGTAGTTCTAAGTTCTGTCTTTGTGGTTTGTTTCCTCTTGGAATAGCCACAAGCAAAGACTGCGTAAAACACCTTTATTTGAAAGGTGTTCCAAGCTTCCAAAATACTACTGGTTTTCTGAATACTCGGCAAATTTTTTTTCATCCGACCTTGATGATCTCTGTGGTAATGATCAGTTCACTAAGTCCACTTACCTGCCCAATTTTCACTCTTCTAGGATGAAGCGTTCGTTACCAGTAACAGTTTGAATTTTTAGGTTTCACTCTATTTCCTCCTATACAGATAGATGGGTTTTTTAAGTCTAAATCAAACACGGTTTGTGCTAGCTCCTTGAAACTTGACAAAATAAAGTAGTTCTAAGTTCTGTCTTTGTGGTTTGTTTCCTCTTGAAATAGCCACAAGCAAAGACTGCGTAAAACACATTCATTGGAAAGGTGTTCCAAGCTTCCAAAATACTACTGGTTTTCTGAATACTCGGCAATTTTTTTTTCATCCGACCTTGGTGATCTCTGTGGTAATGATCAGTTCACTAAGTCCACTTAGCTGCCCAATATTCACTCTTCTAGGATGAAGCGTTCGTTACCAGTAACAGTTTGAGTTTTTAGGTTTCACTCTATTTCCTCCTATATATATAGATGTGTTTGGAAGTCTAAATCAAACACGGTTTGTGCTAGCTCCTTGAAACTTGACAAAATAAAGTAGTTCTAAGTTCTGTCTTTGTGGTTCGTTTCCTCTTGAAATAGGCACAAGCAAAGAGTGCGTAAAACACATTCATTGGAAAGGTGTGCCAAGCTTCCAAAAAACTACTGATTTTCGGAATACTCGGCAAATTTTTTTTCATCCGAACTTGATGATCTCTGTGGTAATGATCAGTTCACTAAGTCCACTTAGCTGCCCAATTTTCACTCTTCTAGGATGAAGCGTTCGTTACCAGTAACAGTTTGAATTTTTAGGTTTCACTCTATTTCCTCCTATACAGATAGATGTGTTTTTTAAGTCTAAATCAAACACGGTTTGTGCTAGCTCCTTGAAACTTGACAAAATAAAGTAGTTCTAAGTTCTGTCTTTGTGGTTTGTTTCCTCTTGAAATAGCCACAAGCAAAGACTGCGTAAAACACATTCATTCGAAAGGTGGGCCAAGCTTCAAAAAAACTACTTGTTTTCTGAATACTCGGCAATTTTTTTTTCATCCGACCTTGGTGATCTCTGTGGTAATGATCAGTTCACTAAGTCCACTTAACTGCCCAATATTCACTCTTCTAGGATGAAGCGTTCGTTACCAGTAACAGTTTGAGTTTTTATGTTTCACTCTATTTCCTCCTATATATATAGATGTGTTTGGAAGTCTAAATCAAACACGGTTTGTGCTAGCTCCTTGAAACTTGACAAAATAAAGTAGTTCTAAGTTCTGTCTTTGTGGTTTGTTTCCTCTTGAAATAGGCACAAGCAGAGACTGCGTAAAACACATTCATTGGAAAGGTGTGCCAAGCTTCCAAAAAACTACTGGTTTTCGGAATACTCGGCAAATTTTTTTTCATCCGAACTTGATGATCTCTGTGGTAATGATCAGTTCACTAAGTCCACTTAGCTGCCCAATTTTGACTCTTCTAGGATGAAGCGTTCGTTACCAGTAACAGTTTGAATTTTTAGGTTTCACTCTATTTCCTCCTATACAGATAGATTTGTTTTTAAGTCTAAATCAAACACGGTTTGTGCTAGCTCCTTGAAACTTGACAAAATAAAGTAGTTCTAAGTTCTGTCTTTGTGGTTTGTTTCCTCTTGAAATAGCCACAAGCAAAGACTGCGTAAAACACCTTCATTGGAAAGGTGTGCCAAGCTTCCAAAAAACTACTGGTTTTCTGAATACTCGGCAAATTTTTTTTCATCCGACCTTGATGATCTCTGTGGTAATGATCAGTTTACTTAGTCCACTTAACTGCCCAATATTCACTCTTCTAGGATGAAGCGTTCGTTACCAGTAACAGTTTGAATTTTTAGGTTTCACTCTATTTCCTCCTATACAGATAGATGTGTTTTTTAACTCTAAATCAAACACGGTTTGTGCTAGCTCCTTGAAACTTGACAAAATAAAGTAGTTCTAAGTTCTGTCTTTGTGGTTTGTTTCCTCTTGAAATAGCCACAAGCAAAGACTGCGTAAAACACATTCATTGGAAAGGTGTTCCAAGCTTCCAAAATACTACTGGTTTTCTGAATACTCGGCAAATTTTTTTTCATCCGACCTTGATGATCTCTTTGGTAATGATCAGTTCACTAAGTCCATGTAGCTGCCCAACTTTCACTCTTCTCGGATGAAGCGTTCGTTACCAGTAACCGTTTGAATTTTTAGGTTTCACTCTATTTTCTCCTATACAGATAGATGTGTTTTTTAAGTCTAATTCAAACACGGTTTGTGCTAGCTCCTTGAAACTTGACAAAATAAAGTAGTTCTAAGTTCTGTCTTTGTGGTTTGTTTCCTCTTGGAATAGCCACAAGCAAAGACTGCGTAAAACACCTTTATTTGTAAGTTGTTCCAAGCTTCCAAAATACTACTGGTTTTCTGAATATTCGGCAAATTTTTTTTCATCCGACCTTGATGATCTCTGTGGTAATGATCAGTTCACTAAGTCCACTTACCTGTCCAATTTTCACTCTTCTAGGATGAAGCGTTCGTTACCAGTAACAGTTTGAATTTTTAGGTTTCACTCTATTTCCTCCTATACAGATAGATGGGTTTTTTAAGTCTAAATCAAACACGGTTTGTGCTAGCTCCTTGAAACTTGACAAAATAAAGTAGTTCTAAGTTCTGTCTTTGTGGTTTGTTTCCTCTTGAAATAGCCACAAGCAAAGACTGCGTAAAACACATTCATTGGAAAGGGATTCCAAGCTTCCAAAATACTACTGGTTTTCTGAATACTCGGCAAATTTTTTTTCATCCGACCTTGGTGATCTCTGTGGTAATGATCAGTTCACTAAGTCCACTTAGCTGCCCAATATTCACTCTTCTAGGATGAAGCGTTCGTTACCAGTAACAGTTTGAGTTTTTAGGTTTCACTCTATTTCCTCCTATACAGATAGATGTGTTTTTAAGTCTAAATCAAACACGGTTTGTGCTAGCTCCTTGAAACTTGACAAAATAAAGTAGTTCTAAGTTCTGTCTTTGTGGTTTGTTTCCTCTTGAAATAGCCACAAGCAAAGACTGCGTAAAACACCTTCATTGGAAAGGTGTGCCAAGCTTCCAAAAAACTACTGGTTTTCTGAATACTCGGCAAATTTTTTTTCATCCGACCTTGATGATCTCTGTGGTAATGATCAGTTTACTTAGTCCACTTAACTGCCCAATATTCACTCTTCTAGGATGAAGCGTTCGTTACCAGTAACAGTTTGAATTTTTAGGTTTCACTCTATTTCCTCCTATACAGATAGATGTGTTTTTTAAGTCTAAATCAAACACGGTTTGTGCTAGCTCCTTGAAACTTGACAAAATAAAGTAGTTCTAAGTTCTGTCTTTGTGGTTTGTTTCCTCTTGAAATAGCCACAAGCAAAGACTGCGTAAAACACATTCATTGGAAAGGTGTTCCAAGCTTCCAAAATACTACTGGTTTTCTGAATACTCGGCAAATTTTTTTTCAACCGACCTTGATGATCTCTGTGGTAATGATCAGTTCACTAAGTCCATGTAGCTGCCCAACTTTCACTCTTCTCGGATGAAGCGTTCGTTACCAGTAACCGTTTGAATTTTTAGGTTTCACTCTATTTCCTCCTATACAGATAGATGTGTTTTTTAAGTCTAATTCAAACACGGTTTGTGCTAGCTCCTTGAAACTTGACAAAATAAAGTAGTTCTAAGTTCTGTCTTTGTGGTTTGTTTCCTCTTGGAATAGCCACAAGCAAAGACTGCGTAAAACACCTTTATTTGAAAGGTGTTCCAAGCTTCCAAAATACTACTGGTTTTCTGAATACTCGGCAAATTTTTTTTCATCCGACCTTGATGATCTCTGTGGTAATGATCAGTTCACTAAGTCCACTTACCTGCCCAATTTTCACTCTTCTAGGATGAAGCGTTCGTTACCAGTAACAGTTTGAATTTTTAGGTTTCACTCTATTTCCTCCTATACAGATAGATGGGTTTTTTAAGTCTAAATCAAACACGGTTTGTGCTAGCTCCTTGAAACTTGACAAAATAAAGTAGTTCTAAGTTCTGTCTTTGTGGTTTGTTTCCTCTTGAAATAGCCACAAGCAAAGACTGCGTAAAACACATTCATTGGAAAGGTGTTCCAAGTTTCCAAAATACTACTGGTTTTCTGAATACTCGGCAAATTTTTTTTCATCCGACCTTGGTGATCGCTGTGGTAATGATCAGTTCACTAAGTCCACTTAGCTGCCCAATATTCACTCTTCTAGGATGAAGCGTTCGTTACCAGTAAAAGTTTGAGTTTTTAGGTTTCACTCTATTTCCTCCTATATATATAGATGTGTTTGGAAGTCTAAATCAAACACGGTTTGTGCTAGCTCCATGAAACTTGACAAAATAAAGTAGTTCTAAGTTCTGTCTTTGTGGTTCGTTTCCTCTTGAAATAGGCACAAGCAAAGAGTGCGTAAAACACATTCATTTGAAAGGTGTGCCAAGCTTCCAAAAAACTACTGATTTTCGGAATACTCGGCAAATTTTTTTTCATCCGAACTTGATGATCTCTGTGGTAATGATCAGTTCACTAAGTCCACTTAGCTGCCCAATTTTCACTCTTCTAGGATGAAGCGTTCGTTACCAGTAACAGTTTGAATTTTTAGGTTTCACTCTATTTCCTCCTATACAGATAGATGTGTTTTTAAGTCTAAATCAAACACGGTTTGTGCTAGCTCCTTGAAACTTGACAAAATAAAGTAGTTCTAAGTTCTGTCTTTGTGGTTTGTTTCCTCTTGAAATAGCCACAAGCAAAGACTGCGTAAAACACCTTCATTGGAAAGGTGTGCCAAGCTTCCAAAAAACTACTGGTTTTCTGAATACTCGGCAAATTTTTTTTCATCCGACCTTGATGATCTCTGTGGTAATGATCAGTTTACTTAGTCCACTTAACTGCCCAATATTCACTCTTCTAGGATGAAGCGTTCGTTACCAGTAACAGTTTGAATTTTTAGGTTTCACTCTATTTCCTCCTATACAGATAGATGTGTTTTTTAAGTCTAAATCAAACACGGTTTGTGCTAGCTCCTTGAAACTTGACAAAATAAAGTAGTTCTAAGTTCTGTCTTTGTGGTTTGTTTCCTCTTGAAATAGCCACAAGCAAAGACTGCGTAAAACACATTCATTGGAAAGGTGTTCCAAGCTTCCAAAATACTACTGGTTTTCTGAATACTCGGCAAATTTTTTTTCAACCGACCTTGATGATCTCTGTGGTAATGATCAGTTCACTAAGTCCATGTAGCTGCCCAACTTTCACTCTTCTCGGATGAAGCGTTCGTTACCAGTAACCGTTTGAATTTTTAGGTTTCACTCTATTTCCTCCTATACAGATAGATGTGTTTTTTAAGTCTAATTCAAACACGGTTTGTGCTAGCTCCTTGAAACTTGACAAAATAAAGTAGTTCTAAGTTCTGTCTTTGTGGTTTGTTTCCTCTTGGAATAGCCACAAGCAAAGACTGCGTAAAACACCTTTATTTGAAAGGTGTTCCAAGCTTCCAAAATACTACTGGTTTTCTGAATACTCGGCAAATTTTTTTTCATCCGACCTTGATGATCTCTGTGGTAATGATCAGTTCACTAAGTCCACTTACCTGCCCAATTTTCACTCTTCTAGGATGAAGCGTTCGTTACCAGTAACAGTTTGAATTTTTAGGTTTCACTCTATTTCCTCCTATACAGATAGATGGGTTTTTTAAGTCTAAATCAAACACGGTTTGTGCTAGCTCCTTGAAACTTGACAAAATAAAGTAGTTCTAAGTTCTGTCTTTGTGGTTTGTTTCCTCTTGAAATAGCCACAAGCAAAGACTGCGTAAAACACATTCATTGGAAAGGTGTTCCAAGTTTCCAAAATACTACTGGTTTTCTGAATACTCGGCAAATTTTTTTTCATCCGACCTTGGTGATCGCTGTGGTAATGATCAGTTCACTAAGTCCACTTAGCTGCCCAATATTCACTATTCTAGGATGAAGCGTTCGTTACCAGTAAAAGTTTGAGTTTTTAGGTTTCACTCTATTTCCTCCTATATATATAGATGTGTTTGGAAGTCTAAATCAAACACGGTTTGTGCTAGCTCCATGAAACTTGACAAAATAAAGTAGTTCTAAGTTCTGTCTTTGTGGTTCGTTTCCTCTTGAAATAGGCACAAGCAAAGAGTGCGTAAAACACATTCATTTGAAAGGTGTGCCAAGCTTCCAAAAAACTACTGATTTTCGGAATACTCGGCAAATTTTTTTTCATCCGAACTTGATGATCTCTGTGGTAATGATCAGTTCACTAAGTCCACTTAGCTGCCCAATTTTCACTCTTCTAGGATGAAGCGTTCGTTACCAGTAACAGTTTGAATTTTTAGGTTTCACTCTATTTCCTCCTATACAGATAGATGTGTTTTTTAAGTCTAATTCAAACACGGTTTGTGCTAGCTCCTTGAAACTTGACAAAATAAAGTAGTTCTAAGTTCTGTCTTTGTGGTTTGTTTCCTCTTGGAATAGCCACAAGCAAAGACTGCGTAAAACACCTTTATTTGAAAGGTGTTCCAAGCTTCCAAAATACTACTGGTTTTCTGAATACTCGGCAAATTTTTTTTCATCCGACCTTGATGATCTCTGTGGTAGTGATCAGTTCACTAAGTCCACTTACCTGCCCAATTTTCACTCTTCTAGGATGAAGCGTTCGTTACCAGTAACAGTTTGAATTTTTAGGTTTCACTCTATTTCCTCCTATACAGATAGATGTGTTTTTTAAGTCTAAATCAAACACGGTTTGTGCTAGCTCCTTGAAACTTGAGAAAATAAAGTAGTTCTAAGTTCTGTCTTTGTGGTTTGTTTCCTCTTGAAATAGCCACAAGCAAAGACTGCGTAAAACACCTTCATTGGAAAGGTGGGCCAAGCTTCAAAAAAACTACTTGTTTTCTGAATACTCGGCAAATTTTTTTTCATCCGACCTTGATGATCTCTGTGGTAATGATCAGTTCACTAAGTCCACTTAGCTGCCCAACTTTCACTCTTCTAGGATGAAGCGTTCGTTACCAGTAACAGTTTGAATTTTTAGGTTTCACTCTATTTCCTCCTATACAGATAGATGTGTTTTTTAAGTCTAAATCAAACACGGTTTGTGCTAGCTCCTTGAAATTTGACAAAATAAAGTAGTTCTAAGTTCTGTCTTTGTGGTTTGTTTCCTCTTGAAATAGCCACAAGCAAAGACTGCGTAAAACACATTCATTGGAAAGGTGTTCCAAGCTTCCAAAATACTACTGGTTTTCTGAATACTCGGCAAAATTTTTTTCATCCGACCTTGATGATCTCTGTGGTAATGATCAGTTCACTAAGTCCACTTAGCTGCCCAATTTTGACTCTTCTAGGATGAAGCGTTCGTTACCAGTAACAGTTTGAATTTTTAGGTTTCACTCTATTTCCTCCTATACAGATAGATGTGTTTTTTAAGTCTAAATCAAACACGGTTTGTGCTAGCTCCTTGAAACTTGACAAAATAAAGTAGTTCTAAGTTCTGTCTTTGTGGTTTGTTTCCTCTTGAAATAGCCACACGCAAAGACTGCGTAAAACACCTTCATTGGAAAGGTGTGCCAAGCTTCCAAAAAACTACTGGTTTTCTGAATACTCGGCAAATTTTTTTTCATCCGACCTTGATGATCTCTGTGGTAATGATCAGTTTACTTAGTCCACTTAACTGCCCAATATTCACTCTTCTAGGATGAAGCGTTCGTTACCAGTAACAGTTTGAATTTTTAGGTTTCACTGTATTTCCTCCTATACAGATAGATGTGTTTTTTAAGTCTAAATCAAACACGGTTTGTGCTAGCTCCTTGAAACTTGACAAAATAAAGTAGTTCTAAGTTCTGTCTTTGTGGTTTGTTTCCTCTTGAAATAGCCACAAGCAAAGACTGCGTAAAACACATTCATTGGAAAGGTGTTCCAAGCTTCCAAAATACTACTGGTTTTCTGAATACTCGGCAAATTTTTTTTCATCCGACCTTGATGGTCTCTGTGGTAATGATCAGTTCACTAAGTCCACTTAGCTGCCCAACTTTCACTCTTCTAGGATGAAGCGTTCGTTACCAGTAACAGTTTGAATTTTTAGGTTTCACTCTATTTCCTCCTATACAGATAGATGGGTTTTTTAAGTCTAAATCAAACACGGTTTGTGCTAGCTCCTTGAAACTTGACAAAATAAAGTAGTTCTAAGTTCTGTCTTTGTGGTTTGTTTCCTCTTGGAATAGCCACAAGCAAAGACTGCGTAAAACACCTTTATTTGAAAGGTGTTCCAAGCTTCCAAAATACTACTGGTTTTCTGAATACTCGGCCAATTTTTTTTCATCCGACCTTGGTGATCTCTGTGGTAATGATCAGTTCACTAAGTCCACTTAGCTGCCCAATATTCACTCTTTTAGGATGAAGCGTTCGTTACCAGTAACAGTTTGAGTTTTTAGGTTTCACTCTATTTCCTCCTATATATATAGATGTGTTTGGAAGTCTAAATCAAACACGGTTTGTGCTAGCTCCTTGAAACTTGACAAAATAAAGTAGTTCTAAGTTCTGTCTTTGTGGTTCGTTTCCTCTTGAAATAGGCACAAGCAAAGAGTGCGTAAAACACATTCATTGGAAAGGTGTGCCAAGCTTCCAAAAAACTACTGATTTTCGGAATACTCGGCAAATTTTTTTTCATCCGAACTTGATGATCTCTTTGGTAATGATCAGTTCACTAAGTCCACTTAGCTGCCCAATTTTCACTCTTCTAGGATGAAGCGTTCGTTACCAGTAACAGTTTGAATTTTTAGGTTTCACTCTATTTCCTCCTATACAGATAGATGTGTTTTTTAAGTCTAAATCAAACACGGTTTGTGCTAGCTCCTTGAAACTTGACAAAATAAAGTAGTTCTAAGTTCTGTCTTTGTGGTTTGTTTCCTCTTGAAATAGCCACAAGCAAAGACTGCGTAAAACACCTTCATTGGAAAGGTGGGCCAAGCTTCAAAAAAACTACTTGTTTTCTGAATACTCGGCAATTTTTTTTTCATCCGACCTTGATGATCTCTGTGGTAATGATCAGTTCACTAAGTCCACTTAGCTGCCCAATTTTCACTCTTCTACGATGAAGCGTTCGTTACCAGTAACAGTTTGAATTTTTAGGTTTCACTCTATTTCCTCCTATACAGATAGATGTGTTTTTTAAGTCTAAATCAAACAGGGTTTGTGCTAGCTCCTTGAAACTTGACAAAATAAAGTAGTTCTAAGTTCTGTCTTTGTGGTTTGTTTCCTCTTGAAATAGCCACAAACAAAGACTGCGTAAAACACATTCATTGGAAAGGGGTTCCAAGCTTCCAAAATACTACTGGTTTTCTGAATACTCGGCAAATTTTTTTTCATCCGACCTTGGTGATCTCTGTGGTAATGATCAGTTCACTAAGTCCACTTAGCTGCCCAATATTCACTCTTCTAGGATGAAGCGTTCGTTACCAGTAACAGTTTGAGTTTTTAGGTTTCACTCTATTTCCTCCTATATATATAGATGTGTTTGGAAGTCTAAATCAAACACGGTTTGTGCTAGCTCCTTGAAACTTGACAAAATAAAGTAGTTCTAAGTTCTGTCTTTGTGGTTTTTTTCCTCTTGAAATAGGCACAAGCAGAGACTGCGTAAAACACATTCATTGGAAAGGTGTGCCAAGCTTCCAAAAAACTACTGGTTTTCGGAATACTCGGCAAATTTTTTTTCATCCGAACTTGATGATCTCTGTGGTAATGATCAGTTCACTAAGTCCACTTAGCTGCCCAATTTTGACTCTTCTAGGATGAAGCGTTCGTTACCAGTAACAGTTTGAATTTTTAGGTTTCACTCTATTTCCTCCTATACAGATAGATGTGTTTTTTAAGTCTAAATCAAACACGGTTTGTGCTAGCTCCTTGAAACTTGACAAAATAAAGTAGTTCTAAGTTCTGTCTTTGTGGTTTGTTTCCTCTTGAAATAGCCACAAGCAAAGACTGCGTAAAACACCTTCATTGGAAAGGTGTGCCAAGCTTCCAAAAAACTACTGGTTTTCTGAATACTCGGCAAATTTTTTTTCATCCGACCTTGATGATCTCTGTGGTAATGATCAGTTTACTTAGTCCACTTAACTGCCCAATATTCACTCTTCTAGGATGAAGCGTTCGTTACCAGTAACAGTTTGAATTTTTAGGTTTCACTCTATTTCCTCCTATACAGATAGATGTGTTTTTTAAGTCTAAATCAAACACGGTTTGTGCTAGCTCCTTGAAACTTGACAAAATAAAGTAGTTCTAAGTTCTGTCTTTGTGGTTTGTTTCCTCTTGAAATAGCCACAAGCAAAGACTGCGTAAAACACATTCATTGGAAAGGTGTTCCAAGCTTCCAAAATACTACTGGTTTTCTGAATACTCGGCAAATTTTTTTTCATCCGACCTTGATGATCTCTGTGGTAATGATCAGTTCACTAAGTCCATGTAGCTGCCCAACTTTCACTCTTCTCGGATGAAGCGTTCGTTACCAGTAACCGTTTGAATTTTTAGGTTTCACTCTATTTCCTCCTATACAGATAGATGTGTTTTTTAAGTCTAATTCAAACACGGTTTGTGCTAGCTCCTTGAAACTTGACAAAATAAAGTAGTTCTAAGTTCTGTCTTTGTGGTTTGTTTCCTCTTGGAATAGCCACAAGCAAAGACTGCGTAAAACACCTTTATTTGAAAGGTGTTCCAAGCTTCCAAAATACTACTGGTTTTCTGAATACTCGGCAAATTTTTTTTCATCCGACCTTGATGATCTCTGTGGTAATGATCAGTTCACTAAGTCCACTAACCTGCCCAATTTTCACTCTTCTAGGATGAAGCGTTCGTTACCAGTAACAGTTTGAATTTTTAGGTTTCACTCTATTTCCTCCTATACAGATAGATGGGTTTTTTAAGTCTAAATCAAACACGGTTTGTGCTAGCTCCTTGAAACTTGACAAAATAAAGTAGTTCTAAGTTCTGTCTTTGTGGTTTGTTTCCTCTTGGAATAGCCACAAGCAAAGACTGCGTAAAACACCTTTATTTGTAAGGTGTTCCAAGCTTCCAAAATACTACTGGTTTTCTGAATATTCGGCAAATTTTTTTTCATCCGACCTTGATGGTCTCTGTGGTAATGATCAGTTCACTAAGTCCACTTAGCTGCCCAACTTTCACTCTTCTAGGATGAAGCGTTCGTTACCAGTAACAGTTTGAATTTTTAGGTTTCACTCTATTTCCTCCTATACAGATAGATGGGTTTTTTAAGTCTAAATCAAACACGGTTTGTGCTAGCTCCTTGAAACTTGACAAAATAAAGTAGTTCTAAGTTCTGTCTTTGTGGTTTGTTTCCTCTTGGAATAGCCACAAGCAAAGACTGCGTAAAACACCTTTATTTGAAAGGTGTTCCAAGCTTCCAAAATACTACTGGTTTTCTGAATACTCGGCCAATTTTTTTTCATCCGACCTTGGTGATCTCTGTGGTAATGATCAGTTCACTAAGTCCAGTTAGCTGCCCAATATTCACTCTTTTAGGATGAAGCGTTCGTTACCAGTAACAGTTTGAGTTTTTAGGTTTCACTCTATTTCCTCCTATATATATAGATGTGTTTGGAAGTCTAAATCAAACACGGTTTGTGCTAGCTCCTTGAAACTTGACAAAATAAAGTAGTTCTAAGTTCTGTCTTTGTGGTTCGTTTCCTCTTGAAATAGGCACAAGCAAAGAGTGCGTAAAACACATTCATTGGAAAGGTGTGCCAAGCTTCCAAAAAACTACTGATTTTCGGAATACTCGGCAAATTTTTTTTCATCCGAACTTGATGATCTCTTTGGTAATGATCAGTTCACTAAGTCCACTTAGCTGCCCAATTTTCACTCTTCTAGGATGAAGCGTTCGTTACCAGTAACAGTTTGAATTTTTAGGTTTCACTCTATTTCCTCCTATACAGATAGATGTGTTTTTTAAGTCTAAATCAAACACGGTTTGTGCTAGCTCCTTGAAACTTGACAAAATAAAGTAGTTCTAAGTTCTGTCTTTGTGGTTTGTTTCCTCTTGAAATAGCCACAAGCAAAGACTGCGTAAAACACCTTCATTGGAAAGGTGGGCCAAGCTTTAAAAAAACTACTTGTTTTCTGAATACTCGGCAATTTTTTTTTCATCCGACCTTGATGATCTCTGTGGTAATGATCAGTTCACTAAGTCCACTTAGCTGCCCAATTTTCACTCTTCTACGATGAAGCGTTCGTTACCAGTAACAGTTTGAATTTTTAGGTTTCACTCTATTTCCTCCTATACAGATAGATGTGTTTTTTAAGTCTAAATCAAACAGGGTTTGTGCTAGCTCCTTGAAACTTGACAAAATAAAGTAGTTCTAAGTTCTGTCTTTGTGGTTTGTTTCCTCTTGAAATAGCCACAAACAAAGACTGCGTAAAACACATTCATTGGAAAGGGGTTCCAAGCTTCCAAAATACTACTGGTTTTCTGAATACTCGGCAAATTTTTTTTCATCCGACCTTGGTGATCTCTGTGGTAATGATCAGTTCACTAAGTCCACTTAGCTGCCCAATATTCACTCTTCTAGGATGAAGCGTTCGTTACCAGTAACAGTTTGAGTTTTTAGGTTTCACTCTATTTCCTCCTATATATATAGATGTGTTTGGAAGTCTAAATCAAACACGGTTTGTGCTAGCTCCTTGAAACTTGACAAAATAAAGTAGTTCTAAGTTCTGTCTTTGTGGTTTTTTTCCTCTTGAAATAGGCACAAGCAGAGACTGCGTAAAACACATTCATTGGAAAGGTGTGCCAAGCTTCCAAAAAACTACTGGTTTTCGGAATACTCGGCAAATTTTTTTTCATCCGAACTTGATGATCTCTGTGGTAATGATCAGTTCACTAAGTCCACTTAGCTGCCCAATTTTGACTCTTCTAGGATGAAGCGTTCGTTACCAGTAACAGTTTGAATTTTTAGGTTTCACTCTATTTCCTCCTATACAGATAGATGTGTTTTTTAAGTCTAAATCAAACACGGTTTGTGCTAGCTCCTTGAAACTTGACAAAATAAAGTAGTTCTAAGTTCTGTCTTTGTGGTTTGTTTCCTCTTGAAATAGCCACAAGCAAAGACTGCGTAAAACACCTTCATTGGAAAGGTGTGCCAAGCTTCCAAAAAACTACTGGTTTTCTGAATACTCGGCAAATTTTTTTTCATCCGACCTTGATGATCTCTGTGGTAATGATCAGTTTACTTAGTCCACTTAACTGCCCAATATTCACTCTTCTAGGATGAAGCGTTCGTTACCAGTAACAGTTTGAATTTTTAGGTTTCACTCTATTTCCTCCTATACAGATAGATGTGTTTTTTAAGTCTAAATCAAACACGGTTTGTGCTAGCTCCTTGAAACTTGACAAAATAAAGTAGTTCTAAGTTCTGTCTTTGTGGTTTGTTTCCTCTTGAAATAGCCACAAGCAAAGACTGCGTAAAACACATTCATTGGAAAGGTGTTCCAAGCTTCCAAAATACTACTGGTTTTCTGAATACTCGGCAAATTTTTTTTCATCCGACCTTGATGATCTCTGTGGTAATGATCAGTTCACTAAGTCCATGTAGCTGCCCAACTTTCACTCTTCTCGGATGAAGCGTTCGTTACCAGTAACCGTTTGAATTTTTAGGTTTCACTCTATTTTCTCCTATACAGATAGATGTGTTTTTTAAGTCTAATTCAAACACGGTTTGTGCTAGCTCCTTGAAACTTGACAAAATAAAGTAGTTCTAAGTTCTGTCTTTGTGGTTTGTTTCCTCTTGGAATAGCCACAAGCAAAGACTGCGTAAAACACCTTTATTTGAAAGGTGTTCCAAGCTTCCAAAATACTACTGGTTTTCTGAATACTCGGCAAATTTTTTTTCATCCGACCTTGATGATCTCTGTGGTAATGATCAGTTCACTAAGTCCACTAACCTGCCCAATTTTCACTCTTCTAGGATGAAGCGTTCGTTACCAGTAACAGTTTGAATTTTTAGGTTTCACTCTATTTCCTCCTATACAGATAGATGGGTTTTTTAAGTCTAAATCAAACACGGTTTGTGCTAGCTCCTTGAAACTTGACAAAATAAAGTAGTTCTAAGTTCTGTCTTTGTGGTTTGTTTCCTCTTGGAATAGCCACAAGCAAAGACTGCGTAAAACACCTTTATTTGTAAGGTGTTCCAAGCTTCCAAAATACTACTGGTTTTCTGAATATTCGGCAAATTTTTTTTCATCCGACCTTGATGATCTCTGTGGTAATGATCAGTTCACTAAGTCCACTTAGCTGCCCAACTTTCACTCTTCTAGGATGAAGCGTTCGTTACCAGTAACAGTTTGAATTTTTAGGTTTCACTCTATTTCCTCCTATACAGATAGATGGGTTTTTTAAGTCTAAATCAAACACGGTTTGTGCTAGCTCCTTGAAACTTGACAAAATAAAGTAGTTCTAAGTTCTGTCTTTGTGGTTTGTTTCCTCTTGGAATAGCCACAAGCAAAGACTGCGTAAAACACCTTTATTTGAAAGGTGTTCCAAGCTTCCAAAATACTACTGGTTTTCTGAATACTCGGCCAATTTTTTTTCATCCGACCTTGGTGATCTCTGTGGTAATGATCAGTTCACTAAGTCCACTTAGCTGCCCAATATTCACTCTTTTAGGATGAAGCGTTCGTTACCAGTAACAGTTTGAGTTTTTAGGTTTCACTCTATTTCCTCCTATATATATAGATGTGTTTGGAAGTCTAAATCAAACACGGTTTGTGCTAGCTCCTTGAAACTTGACAAAATAAAGTAGTTCTAAGTTCTGTCTTTGTGGTTCGTTTCCTCTTGAAATAGGCACAAGCAAAGAGTGCGTAAAACACATTCATTGGAAAGGTGTGCCAAGCTTCCAAAAAACTACTGATTTTCGGAATACTCGGCAAATTTTTTTTCATCCGAACTTGATGATCTCTTTGGTAATGATCAGTTCACTAAGTCCACTTAGCTGCCCAATTTTCACTCTTCTAGGATGAAGCGTTCGTTACCAGTAACAGTTTGAATTTTTAGGTTTCACTCTATTTCCTCCTATACAGATAGATGTGTTTTTTAAGTCTAAATCAAACACGGTTTGTGCTAGCTCCTTGAAACTTGACAAAATAAAGTAGTTCTAAGTTCTGTCTTTGTGGTTTGTTTCCTCTTGAAATAGCCACAAGCAAAGACTGCGTAAAACACCTTCATTGGAAAGGTGGGCCAAGCTTTAAAAAAACTACTTGTTTTCTGAATACTCGGCAATTTTTTTTTCATCCGACCTTGATGATCTCTGTGGTAATGATCAGTTCACTAAGTCCACTTAGCTGCCCAATTTTCACTCTTCTACGATGAAGCGTTCGTTACCAGTAACAGTTTGAATTTTTAGGTTTCACTCTATTTCCTCCTATACAGATAGATGTGTTTTTTAAGTCTAAATCAAACAGGGTTTGTGCTAGCTCCTTGAAACTTGACAAAATAAAGTAGTTCTAAGTTCTGTCTTTGTGGTTTGTTTCCTCTTGAAATAGCCACAAACAAAGACTGCGTAAAACACATTCATTGGAAAGGGGTTCCAAGCTTCCAAAATACTACTGGTTTTCTGAATACTCGGCAAATTTTTTTTCATCCGACCTTGGTGATCTCTGTGGTAATGATCAGTTCACTAAGTCCACTTAGCTGCCCAATATTCACTCTTCTAGGATGAAGCGTTCGTTACCAGTAACAGTTTGAGTTTTTAGGTTTCACTCTATTTCCTCCTATATATATAGATGTGTTTGGAAGTCTAAATCAAACACGGTTTGTGCTAGCTCCTTGAAACTTGACAAAATAAAGTAGTTCTAAGTTCTGTCTTTGTGGTTTTTTTCCTCTTGAAATAGGCACAAGCAGAGACTGCGTAAAACACATTCATTGGAAAGGTGTGCCAAGCTTCCAAAAAACTACTGGTTTTCGGAATACTCGGCAAATTTTTTTTCATCCGAACTTGATGATCTCTGTGGTAATGATCAGTTCACTAAGTCCACTTAGCTGCCCAATTTTGACTCTTCTAGGATGAAGCGTTCGTTACCAGTAACAGTTTGAATTTTTAGGTTTCACTCTATTTCCTCCTATACAGATAGATGTGTTTTTTAAGTCTAAATCAAACACGGTTTGTGCTAGCTCCTTGAAACTTGACAAAATAAAGTAGTTCTAAGTTCTGTCTTTGTGGTTTGTTTCCTCTTGAAATAGCCACAAGCAAAGACTGCGTAAAACACCTTCATTGGAAAGGTGTGCCAAGCTTCCAAAAAACTACTGGTTTTCTGAATACTCGGCAAATTTTTTTTCATCCGACCTTGATGATCTCTGTGGTAATGATCAGTTTACTTAGTCCACTTAACTGCCCAATATTCACTCTTCTAGGATGAAGCGTTCGTTACCAGTAACAGTTTGAATTTTTAGGTTTCACTCTATTTCCTCCTATACAGATAGATGTGTTTTTTAAGTCTAAATCAAACACGGTTTGTGCTAGCTCCTTGAAACTTGACAAAATAAAGTAGTTCTAAGTTCTGTCTTTGTGGTTTGTTTCCTCTTGAAATAGCCACAAGCAAAGACTGCGTAAAACACATTCATTGGAAAGGTGTTCCAAGCTTCCAAAATACTACTGGTTTTCTGAATACTCGGCAAATTTTTTTTCATCCGACCTTGATGATCTCTGTGGTAATGATCAGTTCACTAAGTCCATGTAGCTGCCCAACTTTCACTCTTCTCGGATGAAGCGTTCGTTACCAGTAACCGTTTGAATTTTTAGGTTTCACTCTATTTTCTCCTATACAGATAGATGTGTTTTTTAAGTCTAATTCAAACACGGTTTGTGCTAGCTCCTTGAAACTTGACAAAATAAAGTAGTTCTAAGTTCTGTCTTTGTGGTTTGTTTCCTCTTGGAATAGCCACAAGCAAAGACTGCGTAAAACACCTTTATTTGAAAGGTGTTCCAAGCTTCCAAAATACTACTGGTTTTCTGAATACTCGGCAAATTTTTTTTCATCCGACCTTGATGATCTCTGTGGTAATGATCAGTTCACTAAGTCCACTAACCTGCCCAATTTTCACTCTTCTAGGATGAAGCGTTCGTTACCAGTAACAGTTTGAATTTTTAGGTTTCACTCTATTTCCTCCTATACAGATAGATGGGTTTTTTAAGTCTAAATCAAACACGGTTTGTGCTAGCTCCTTGAAACTTGACAAAATAAAGTAGTTCTAAGTTCTGTCTTTGTGGTTTGTTTCCTCTTGAAATAGCCACAAGCAAAGACTGCGTAAAACACATTCATTGGAAAGGTGTTCCAAGTTTCCAAAATACTACTGGTTTTCTGACTACTCGGCAAATTTTTTTTCATCCGACCTCGGTGATCGCTGTGGTAATGATCAGTTCACTAAGTCCACTTAGCTGCCCAATATTCACTCTTCTAGGATGAAGCGTTCGTTACCAGTAACAGTTTGAGTTTTTAGGTTTCACTCTATTTCCTCCTATATATATAGATGTGTTTGGAAGTCTAAATCAAACACGGTTTGTGCTAGCTCCATGAAACTTGACAAAATAAAGTAGTTCTAAGTTCTGTCTTTGTGGTTCGTTTCCTCTTGAAATAGGCACAAGCAAAGAGTGCGTAAAACACATTCATTGGAAAGGTGTGCCAAGCTTCCAAAAAACTACTGATTTTCGGAATACTCGGCAAATTTTTTTTCATCCGAACTTGATGATCTCTGTGGTAATGATCAGTTCACTAAGTCCACTTAGCTGCCCAATTTTCACTCTTCTAGGATGAAGCGTTCGTTACCAGTAACAGTTTGAATTTTTAGGTTTCACTCTATTTCCTCCTATACAGATAGATGTGTTTTTTAAGTCTAAATCAAACACGGTTTGTGCTAGCTCCTTGAAACTTGACAAAATAAAGTAGTTCTAAGTTCTGTCTTTGTGGTTTGTTTCCTCTTGAAATAGCCACAAGCAAAGACTGCGTAAAACACCTTCATTGGAAAGGTGGGCCAAGCTTCAAAAAAACTACTTGTTTTCTGAATACTCGGCAAATTTTTTTTCATCCGACCTTGATGATCTCTGTGGTAATGATTAGTTCACTAAGTCCACTTAGCTGCCCAATTTTCACTCTTCTAGGATGAAGCGTTCGTTACCAGTAACAGTTTGAATTTTTAGGTTTCACTCTATTTCCTCCTATACAGATAGATGTGTTTTTTAAGTCTAAATCAAACACGGTTTGTGCTAGCTCCTTGAAACTTGACAAAATAAAGTAGTTCTAAGTTCTGTCTTTGTGGTTTGTTTCCTCTTGAAATAGCCACAAGCAAAGACTGCGTAAAACACATTCATTGGAAAGGTGTTCCAAGCTTCCAAAATACTACTGGTTTTCTGAATACTCGGCAAAATTTTTTTCATCCGACCTTGATGATCTCTGTGGTAATGATCAGTTCACTAAGTCCACTTAGCTGCCCAATTTTCACTCTTCTAGGATGAAGCGTTCGTTACCAGTAACAGTTTGAATTTTTAGGTTTCACTCTATTTCCTCCTATACAGATAGATGTGTTTTTTAAGTCTAAATCAAACACAGTTTGTGCTAGCTCCTTGAAACTTGACAAAATAAAGTAGTTCTAAGTTCTGTCTTTGTGGTTTGTTTCCTCTTGAAATAGCCACAAGCAAAGACTGCGTAAAACACCTTCATTGGAAAGGTGTGCCAAGCTTCCAAAAAACTACTGGTTTTCTGAATACTCTGCAAATTTTTTTTCATCCGACCTTGATGATCTCTGTGGTAATGATCAGTTTACTTAGTCCACTTAACTGCCCAATATTCACTCTTCTAGGATGAAGCGTTCGTTACCAGTAACAGTTTGAATTTTTAGGTTTCACTCTATTTCCCCCTATACAGATAGATGTGATTTTTAAGTCTAAATCAAACACGGTTTGTGCTAGCTCCTTGAAACTTGACAAAATAAAGTAGTTCTAAGTTCTGTCATTGTGGTTTGTTTCCTCTTGAAATAGCCACAAGCAAAGACTGCATAAAACACATTCATTGGAAAGGTGTTCCAAGCTTCCAAAATACTACTGGTTTTCTGAATACTCGGCAAATTTTTTTTCATCCGACCTTGATGATCTCTTTGGTAATGATCAGTTCACTAAGTCCACTTAGCTGCCCAACTTTCACTCTTCTAGGATGAAGCGTTCGTTACCAGTAACAGTTTGAATTTTTAGGTTTCACTCTATTTCCTCCTATACAGATAGATGTGTTTTTTAAGTCTAATTCAAACACGGTTTGTGCTAGCTCCTTGAAACTTGACAAAATAAAGTAGTTCTAAGTTCTGTCTTTGTGGTTTGTTTCCTCTTGGAATAGCCACAAGCAAAGACTGCGTAAAACACCTTTATTTGTAAGGTGTTCCAAGCTTCCAAAATACTACTGGTTTTCTGAATATTCGGCAAATTTTTTTTCATCCGACCTTGATGATCTCTGTGGTAATGATCAGTTCACCAAGTCCACTTGCCTTCCCAATTTTCACTCTTCTAGGATGAAGCGTTCGTTACCAGTAACAGTTTGAATTTTTAGGTTTCACTCTATTTCCTCCTATACAGATAGATGGGTTTTTTAAGTCTAAATCAAACACGGTTTGTGCTAGCTCCTTGAAACTTGACAAAATAAAGTAGTTCTAAGTTCTGTCTTTGTGGTTTGTTTCCTCTTGAAATAGCCACAAGCAAAGACTGCGTAAAACACATTCATTGGAAAGGGGTTCCAAGCTTCCAAAATACTACTGGTTTTCTGAATACTCGGCAAATTTTTTTTCATCCGACCTTGGTGATCTCTGTGGTAATGATCAGTTCACTAAGTCCACTTAGCTGCCCAATATTCACTCTTCTAGGATGAAGCGTTCGTTACCAGTAACAGTTTGAGTTTTTAGGTTTCACTCTATTTCCTCCTATATATATAGATGTGTTTGGAAGTCTAAATCAAACACGGTTTGTGCTAGCTCCTTGAAACTTGACAAAATAAAGTAGTTCTAAGTTCTGTCTTTGTGGTTTGTTTCCTCTTGAAATAGGCACAAGCAGAGACTGCGTAAAACACATTCATTGGAAAGGTGTGCCAAGCTTCCAAAAAACTACTGGTTTTCGGAATACTCGGCAAATTTTTTTTCATCCGAACTTGATGATCTCTGTGGTAATGATCAGTTCACTAAGTCCACTTAGCTGCCCAATTTTGACTCTTCTAGGATGAAGCGTTCGTTACCAGTAACAGTTTGAATTTTTAGGTTTCACTCTATTTCCTCCTATACAGATAGATGTGTTTTTAAGTCTAAATCAAACACGGTTTGTGCTAGCTCCTTGAAACTTGACAAAATAAAGTAGTTCTAAGTTCTGTCTTTGTGGTTTGTTTCCTCTTGAAATAGCCACAAGCAAAGACTGCGTAAAACACCTTCATTGGAAAGGTGTGCCAAGCTTCCAAAAAACTACTGGTTTTCTGAATACTCGGCAAATTTTTTTTCATCCGACCTTGATGATCTCTGTGGTAATGATCAGTTTACTTAGTCCACTTAACTGCCCAATATTCACTCTTCTAGGATGAAGCGTTCATTACCAGTAACAGTTTGAATTTTTAGGTTTCACTCTATTTCCTCCTATACAGATAGATGTGTTTTTTAAGTCTAAATCAAACACGGTTTGTGCTAGCTCCTTGAAACTTGACAAAATAAAGTAGTTCTAAGTTCTGTCTTTGTGGTTTGTTTCCTCTTGAAATAGCCACAAGCAAAGACTGCGTAAAACACATTCATTGGAAAGGTGTTCCAAGCTTCCAAAATACTACTGGTTTTCTGAATACTCGGCAAATTTTTTTTCAACCGACCTTGATGATCTCTGTGGTAATGATCAGTTCACTAAGTCCATGTAGCTGCCCAACTTTCACTCTTCTCAGATGAAGCGTTCGTTACCAGTAACCGTTTGAATTTTTAGGTTTCACTCTATTTCCTCCTATACAGATAGATGTGTTTTTTAAGTCTAATTCAAACACGGTTTGTGCTAGCTCCTTGAAACTTGACAAAATAAAGTAGTTCTAAGTTCTGTCTTTGTGGTTTGTTTCCTCTTGGAATAGCCACAAGCAAAGACTGCGTAAAACACCTTTATTTGAAAGGTGTTCCAAGCTTCCAAAATACTACTGGTTTTCTGAATACTCGGCAAATTTTTTTTCATCCGACCTTGATGATCTCTGTGGTAATGATCAGTTCACTAAGTCCACTTACCTGCCCAATTTTCACTATTCTAGGATGAAGCGTTCGTTACCAGTAACAGTTTGAATTTTTAGGTTTCACTCTATTTCCTCCTATACAGATAGATGGGTTTTTTAAGTCTAAATCAAACACGGTTTGTGCTAGCTCCTTGAAACTTGACAAAATAAAGTAGTTCTAAGTTCTGTCTTTGTGGTTTGTTTCCTCTTGAAATAGCCACAAGCAAAGACTGCGTAAAACACATTCATTGGAAAGGTGTTCCAAGTTTCCAAAATACTACTGGTTTTCTGAATACTCGGCAAATTTTTTTTCATCCGACCTTGGTGATCGCTGTGGTAATGATCAGTTCACTAAGTCCTCTTAGCTGCCCAATATTCACTCTTCTAGGATGAAGCGTTCGTTACCAGTAACAGTTTGAGTTTTTATCTTTCACTCTATTTCCTCCTATATATATAGATGTGTTTGGAAGTCTAAATCAAACACGGTTTGTGCTAGCTCCATGAAACTTGACAAAATAAAGTAGTTCTAAGTTCTGTCTTTGTGGTTCGTTTCCTCTTGAAATAGGCACAAGCAAAGAGTGCGTAAAACACATTCATTTGAAAGGTGTGCCAAGCTTCCAAAAAACTACTGATTTTCGGAATACTCGGCAAATTTTTTTTCATCCGAACTTGATGATCTCTGTGGTAATGATCAGTTCACTAAGTCCACTTAGCTGCCCAATTTTCACTCTTCTAGGATGAAGCGTTCGTTACCAGTAACAGTTTGAATTTTTAGGTTTCACTCTATTTCCTCCTATACAGATAGATGTGTTTTTTAAGTCTAAATCAAACACGGTTTGTGCTAGCTCCTTGAAACTTGACAAAATAAAGTAGTTCTAAGTTCTGTCTTTGTGGTTTGTTTCCTCTTGAAATAGCCACAAGCAAAGACTGCGTAAAACACCTTCATTGGAAAGGTGGGCCAAGCTTCAAAAAAACTACTTGTTTTCTGAATACTCGGCAATTTTTTTTTCATCCGACCTTGATGATCTCTGTGGTAATGATCAGTTTACTTAGTCCACTTAGCTGCCCAATTTTCACTCTTCTAGGATGAAGCGTTCGTTACCAGTAACAGTTTGAATTTTTAGGTTTCACTCTATTTCCTCCTATACAGATAGATGTGTTTTTTAAGTCTAAATCAAACACGGTTTGTGCTAGCTCCTTGAAACTTGACAAAATAAAGTAGTTCTAAGTTCTGTCTTTGTGGTTTGTTTCCTTTTGAAATAGCCACAAGCAAAGACTGCGTAAAACACCTTCATTGGAAAGGTGGGCCAAGCTTCAAAAAAACTACTTGTTTTCTGAATACTCGGCAAATTTTTTTTCATCCGACCTTGATGATCTCTGTGGTAATGATCAGTTCACTAAGTCCACTTAGCTGCCCAATTTTCACTCTTCTAGGATGAAGCGTTCGTTACCAGTAACAGTTTGAATTTTTAGGTTTCACTCTATTTCCTCCTATACAGATAGATGGGTTTTTTAAGTCTAAATCAAACACGGTTTGTGCGAGCTCCTTGAAACTTGACAAAATAAAGTAGTTCTAAGTTCTGTCTTTGTGGTTTGTTTCCTCTTGAAATAGCCACAAGCAATGACTGCGTAAAACACATTCATTGGAAAGGTGTTCCAAGCTTCCAAAATACTACTGGTTTTCTGAATACTCGGCAAAATTTTTTTCATCCGACCTTGATGATCTCTGTGGTAATGATCAGTTCACTAAGTCCACTTAGCTGCCCAATTTTCACTCTTCTAGGATGAAGCGTTCGTTACCAGTAACAGTTTGAATTTTTAGGTTTCACTCTATTTCCTCCTATACAGATAGATGTGTTTTTTAAGTCTAAATCAAACACAGTTTGTGCTAGCTCCTTGAAACTTGACAAAATAAAGTAGTTCTAAGTTCTGTCTTTGTGGTTTGTTTCCTCTTGAAATAGCCACAAGCAAAGACTGCGTAAAACACCTTCATTGGAAAGGTGTGCCAAGCTTCCAAAAAACTACTGGTTTTCTGAATACTCTGCAAATTTTTTTTCATCCGACCTTGATGATCTCTGTGGTAATGATCAGTTTACTTAGTCCACTTAACTGCCCAATATTCACTCTTCTAGGATGAAGCGTTCGTTACCAGTAACAGTTTGAATTTTTAGGTTTCACTCTATTTCCTCCTATACAGATAGATGTGATTTTTAAGTCTAAATCAAACACGGTTTGTGCTAGCTCCTTGAAACTTGACAAAATAAAGTAGTTCTCAGTTCTGTCTTTGTGCTTTGTTTCCTCTTGAAATAGCCACAAGCAAAGACTGCATAAAACATATTCATTTGAAAGGTGTTCCAAGCTTCCAAAATACTACTGGTTTTCTGAATACTCGGCAAATTTTTTTTCATCCGACCTTGATGATCTCTGTGGTAATGATCAGTTCACTAAGTCCACTTAGCTGCCCAACTTTCACTCTTCTAGGATGAAGCGTTCGTTACCAGTAACAGTTTGAATTTTTAGGTTTCACTCTATTTCCTCCTATACAGATAGATGTGTTTTTTAAGTCTAATTCAAACACGGTTTGTGCTAGCTCCTTGAAACTTGACAAAATAAAGTAGTTCTAAGTTCTGTCTTTGTGGTTTGTTTCCTCTTGGAATAGCCACAAGCATAGACTGCGTAAAACACCTTTATTTGTAAGGTGTTCCAAGCTTCCAAAATACTACTGGTTTTCTGAATATTCGGCAAATTTTTTTTCATCCGACCTTGATGATCTCTGTGGTAATGATCAGTTCACTAAGTCCACTTACCTGCCCAATTTTCACTCTTCTAGGATGAAGCGTTCGTTACCAGTAACAGTTTGAATTTTTAGGTTTCACTCTATTTCCTCCTATACAGATAGATGTGTTTTTTAAGTCTAAATCAAACACGGTTTGTGCTAGCTCCTTGAAACTTGACAAAATAAAGTAGTTCTAAGTTCTGTCATTGTGGTTTGTTTCCTCTTGAAATAGCCACAAGCAAAGACTGCGTAAAACACATTCATTGGAAAGGGGTTCCAAGCTTCCAAAATACTACTGGTTTTCTGAATACTCGGCAAATTTTTTTTCATCCGACCTTGGTGATCTCTGTGGTAATGATCAGTTCACTAAGTCCACTTAGCTGCCCAATATTCACTCTTCTAGGATGAAGCGTTCGTTACCAGTAACAGTTTGAGTTTTTAGGTTTCACTCTATTTCCTCCTATATATATAGATGTGTTTGGAAGTCTAAATCAAACACGGTTTGTGCTAGCTCCTTGAAACTTGACAAAATAAAGTAGTTCTAAGTTCTGTCTTTGTGGTTATTTCCTCTTGAAATAGGCACAAGCAGAGACTGCGTAAAACACATTCATTGGAAAGGTGTGCCAAGCTTTCAAAAAACTACTGGTTTTCGGAATACTCGGCAAATTTTTTTTCATCCGAACTTGATGATCTCTGTGGTAATGATCAGTTCACTAAGTCCACTTAGCTGCCCAATTTTGACTCTTCTAGGATGAAGCGTTCGTTACCAGTAACAGTTTGAATTTTTAGGTTTCACTCTATTTCCTCCTATACAGATAGATGTGTTTTTAAGTCTAAATCAAACACGGTTTGTGCTAGCTCCTTGAAACTTGACAAAATAAAGTAGTTCTAAGTTCTGTCATTGTGGTTTGTTTCCTCTTGAAATAGCCACAAGCAAAGACTGCGTAAAACACATTCATTGGAAAGGGGTTCCAAGCTTCCAAAATACTACTGGTTTTCTGAATACTCGGCAAATTTTTTTTCATCCGACCTTGGTGATCTCTGTGGTAATGATCAGTTCACTAAGTCCACTTAGCTGCCCAATATTCACTCTTCTAGGATGAAGCGTTCGTTACCAGTAACAGTTTGAGTTTTTAGGTTTCACTCTATATCCTCCTATATATATAGATGTGTTTGGAAGTCTAAATCAAACACGGTTTGTGCTAGCTCCTTGAAACTTGACAAAATAAAGTAGTTCTAAGTTCTGTCTTTGTGGTTATTTCCTCTTGAAATAGGCACAAGCAGAGACTGCGTAAAACACATTCATTGGAAAGGTGTGCCAAGCTTTCAAAAAACTACTGGTTTTCGGAATACTCGGCAAATTTTTTTTCATCCGAACTTGATGATCTCTGTGGTAATGATCAGTTCACTAAGTCTACTTAGCTGCCCAATTTTGACTCTTCTAGGATGAAGCGTTCGTTACCAGTAACAGTTTGAATTTTTAGGTTTCACTCTATTTCCTCCTATACTGATAGATGTGTTTTTAAGTCTAAATCAAACACGGTTTGTGCTAGCTCCTTGAAACTTGACAAAATAAAGTAGTTCTAAGTTCTGTCTTTGTGGTTTGTTTCCTCTTGAAATACCCACAAGCAAAGACTGCGTAAAACACATTCATTGGAAAGGTGTTCCAAGCTTCCAAAATACTACTGGTTTTCTGAATACTCGTCAAATTTTTTTTCATCCGACCTTGATGATCTCTGTGGTAATGATCAGTTCACTAAGTCCATGTAGCTGCCCAACTTTCACTCTTCTCGGATGAAGCGTTCGTTACCAGTAACCGTTGGAATTTTTAGGTTTCACTCTATTTCCTCCTATACAGATAGATGTGTTTTTTAAGTCTAATTCAAACACGGTTTGTGCTAGCTCCTTGAAACTTGACAAAATAAAGTAGTTCTAAGTTCTGTCTTTGTGGTTTGTTTCCTCTTGGAATAGCCACAAGCAAAGACTGCGTAAAACACCTTTATTTGAAAGGTGTTCCAAGCTTCCAAAATACTACTGGTTTTCTGAATACTCGGCAAATTTTTTTTCATCCGACCTTGATGATCTCTGTGGTAATGATCAGTTCACTAAGTCCACTTAGCTGCCCAACTTTCACTCTTCTAGGATGAAGCGTTCGTTACCAGTAACAGTTTGAATTTTTAGGTTTCACTCTATTTCCTCCTATACAGATAGATGGGTTTTTTAAGTCTAAATCAAACACGGTTTGTGCTAGCTCCTTGAAACTTGACAAAATAAAGTAGTTCGAAGTTCTGTCTTTGTGGTTTGTTTCCTCTTGAAATAGCCACAAGCAAAGACTGCGTAAAACACATTCATTGGAAAGGTGTTCCAAGCTTCCAAAATACTACTGGTTTTCTGAATACTCGGCAAATTTTTTTTCATCCGACCTTGGTGATCGCTGTGGTAATGATCAGTTCACTAAGTCCACTTAGCTGCCCAATATTCACTCTTCTAGGATGAAGAGTTCGTTACCAGTAACAGTTTGAGTTTTTAGGTTTCACTCTATTTCCTCCTATATATATAGATGTGTTTGGAAGTCTAAATCAAACACGGTTTGTGCTAGCTCCATGAAACTTGACAAAATAAAGTACTTCTAAGTTCTGTCTTTGTGGTTCGTTTCCTCTTGAAATAGGCACAAGCAAAGAGTGCGTAAAACACATTCATTGGAAAGGTGTGCCAAGCTTCCAAAAAACTACTGATTTTCGGAATACTCGGCAAATTTTTTTTCATCCGAACTTGATGATCTCTGTGGTAATGATCAGTTCACTAAGTCCACTTAGCTGCCCAATTTTCACTCTTCTAGGATGAAGCGTTCGTTACCAGTAACAGTTTGAATTTTTAGGTTTCACTCTATTTCCTCCTATACAGATAGATGTGTTTTTTAAGTCTAAATCAAACACGGTTTGTGCTAGCTCCTTGAAACTTGACAAAATAAAGTAGTTCTAAGTTCTGTCTTTGTGGTTTGTTTCCTCTTGAAATAGCCACAAGCAAAGACTGCGTAAAACACCTTCATTGGAAAGGTGGGCCAAGCTTCAAAAAAACTACTTGTTTTCTGAATACTCGGCAAATTTTTTTTCATCCGACCTTGATGATCTCTGTGGTAATGATCAGTTCACTAAGTCCACTTAGCTGCCCAATTTTCACTCTTCTAGGATGAACCGTTCGTTACCAGTAACAGTTTGAATTTTTAGGTTTCACTCTATTTCCTCCTATACAGATAGATGTGTTTTTTAAGTCTAAATCAAACACGGTTTGTGCTAGCTCCTTGAAACTTGACAAAATAAAGTAGTTCTAAGTTCTGTCTTTGTGGTTTGTTTCCTCTTGAAATAGCCACAAGCAAAGACTGCGTAAAACACTTTCATTGGAAAGGTGGGCCAAGCTTCAAAAAAACTACTTGTTTTCTGAATACTCGGCAAATTTTTTTTCATCCGAACTTGATGATCTCTGTGGTAATGATCAGTTCACTAAGTCCACTTAGCTGCCCAATTTTCACTCTTCTTGGATGAAGCGTTCGTTACCAGTAACAGTTTGAATTTTTAGGTTTCACTCTATTTCCTCCTATACAGATAGATGTGTTTTTTAAGTCTAAATCAAACACGGTTTGTGCTAGCTCCTTGAATCTTGACAAAATATAGTAGTTCTAAGTTCTGTCTTTGTGGTTTGTTTCCTCTTGAAATAGCCACAAGCAAAGACTGCGTAAAACACATTCATTGGAAAGGTGTTCCAAGCTTCCAAAATACTACTGGTTTTCTGAATACTCGGCAAAATTTTTTTCATCCGACCTTGATGATCTCTGTGGTAATGATCAGTTCACTAAGTCCACTTAGCTGCCCAATTTTGACTCTTCTAGGATGAAGCGTTCGTTACCAGTAACAGTTTGAATTTTTAGGTTTCACTCTATTTCCTCCTATACAGATAGATGTGTTTTTTAAGTCTAAATCAAACACAGTTTGTGCTAGCTCCTTGAAACCTGACAAAATAAAGTAGTTCTAAGTTCTGTCTTTGTGGTTTGTTTCCTCTTGAAATAGCCACAAGCAAAGACTGCGTAAAACACCTTCATTGGAAAGGTGTGCCAAGCTTCCAAAAAACTACTGGTTTTCTGAATACTCGGCAAATTTTTTTCATCCGACCTTGATGATCTCTGTGGTAATGATCAGTTTACTTAGTCCACTTAACTGCCCAATATTCACTCTTCTAGGATGAAGCGTTCGTTACCAGTAACAGTTTGAATTTTTAGGTTTCACTCTATTTCCTCCTATACAGATAGATGTGATTTTTAAGTCTAAATCAAACACGGTTTGTGCTAGCTCCTTGAAACTTGACAAAATAAAGTAGTTCTAAGTTCTGTCTTTGTGGTTTGTTTCTCTTGAAATAGCCACAAGCAAAGACTGCATAAAACACATTTCATTGGAAAGGTGTGCCAAGCTTCCAAAAAACTACTGGTTTTCGGAATACTCGGCAAATTTTTTTTCATCCGAACTTGATGATCTCTGTGGTAATGATCAGTTCACTAAGTCCATTAGCTGCCCAATTTTGACTCTTCTAGGATGAAGCGTTCGTTACCAGTAACAGTTTGAATTTTTAGGTTTCACTCTATTTCCTCCTATACAGATAGATGTGTTTTTAAGTCTAAATCAAACACGGTTTGTGCTAGCTCCTTGAAACTTGACAAAATAAAGTAGTTCTAAGTTCTGTCTTTGTGGTTTGTTTCCTCTTGAAATAGCCACAAGCAAAGACTGCGTAAAACACCTTCATTGGAAAGGTGTGCCAAGCTTCCAAAAAACTACTGGTTTTCTGAATACTCGGCAAATTTTTTTTCATCCGAACTTGATGATCTCTGTGGTAATGATCAGTTTACTTAGTCCACTTAACTGCCCAATATTCACTCTTCTAGGATGAAGCGTTCGTTACCAGTAACAGTTTGAATTTTTAGGTTTCACTCTATTTCCTCCTATACAGATAGATGTGTTTTTTAAGTCTAAATCAAACACGGTTTGTGCTAGCTCCTTGAAACTTGACAAAATAAAGTAGTTCTAAGTTCTATCTTTGTGGTTTGTTTCCTCTTGAAATAGCCACAAGCAAAGACTGCGTAAAACACATTCATTGGAAAGGTGTTCCAAGCTTCCAAAATACTACTGGTTTTCTGAATACTCGGCAAATTTTTTTTCATCCGACCTTGATGATCTCTGTGGTAATGATCAGTTCACTAAGTCCATGTAGCTGCCCAACTTTCACTCTTCTCGGATGAAGCGTTCGTTACCAGTAACCGTTTGAATTTTTAGGTTTCACTCTATTTCCTCCTATACAGATAGATGTGTTTTTTAAGTCTAATTCAAACACGGTTTGTGCTAGCTCCTTGAAACTTGACAAAATAAAGTAGTTCTAAGTTCTGTCTTTGTGGTTTGTTTCCTCTTGGAATAGCCACAAGCAAAGACTGCGTAAAACACCTTTATTTGAAAGGTGTTCCAAGCTTCCAAAATACTACTGGTTTTCTGAATACTCGGCAAATTTTTTTTCATCCGACCTTGATGATCTCTGTGGTAATGATCAGTTCACTAAGTCCACTAACCTGCCCAATTTTCACTCTTCTAGGATGAAGCGTTCGTTACCAGTAACAGTTTGAATTTTTAGGTTTCACTCTATTTCCTCCTATACAGATAGATGGGTTTTTTAAGTCTAAATCAAACACGGTTTGTGCTAGCTCCTTGAAACTTGACAAAATAAAGTAGTTCTAAGTTCTGTCTTTGTGGTTTGTTTCCTCTTGGAATAGCCACAAGCAAAGACTGCGTAAAACACCTTTATTTGTAAGGTGTTCCAAGCTTCCAAAATACTACTGGTTTTCTGAATATTCGGCAAATTTTTTTTCATCCGACCTTGATGGTCTCTGTGGTAATGATCAGTTCACTAAGTCCACTTAGCTGCCCAACTTTCACTCTTCTAGGATGAAGCGTTCGTTACCAGTAACAGTTTGAATTTTTAGGTTTCACTCTATTTCCTCCTATACAGATAGATGGGTTTTTTAAGTCTAAATCAAACACGGTTTGTGCTAGCTCCTTGAAACTTGACAAAATAAAGTAGTTCGAAGTTCTGTCTTTGTGGTTTGTTTCCTCTTGAAATAGCCACAAGCAAAGACTGCGTAAAACACATTCATTGGAAAGGTGTTCCAAGTTTCCAAAATACTACTGGTTTTCTGAATACTCGGCAAATTTTTTTTCATCCGACCTTGGTGATCGCTGTGGTAATGATCAGTTCACTAAGTCCACTTAGCTGCCCAATATTCACTCTTCTAGGATGAAGAGTTCGTTACCAGTAACAGTTTGAGTTTTTAGGTTTCACTCTATTTCCTCCTATATATATAGATGTGTTTGGAAGTCTAAATCAAACACGGTTTGTGCTAGCTCCATGAAACTTGACAAAATAAAGTACTTCTAAGTTCTGTCTTTGTGGTTCGTTTCCTCTTGAAATAGGCACAAGCAAAGAGTGCGTAAAACACATTCATTGGAAAGGTGTGCCAAGCTTCCAAAAAACTACTGATTTTCGGAATACTCGGCAAATTTTTTTTCATCCGAACTTGATGATCTCTGTGGTAATGATCAGTTCACTAAGTCCACTTAGCTGCCCAATTTTCACTCTTCTAGGATGAAGCGTTCGTTACCAGTAACAGTTTGAATTTTTAGGTTTCACTCTATTTCCTCCTATACAGATAGATGTGTTTTTTAAGTCTAAATCAAACACGGTTTGTGCTAGCTCCTTGAAACTTGACAAAATAAGTAGTTAAGTTTGTTTTGTGAGCTTTGTTCCCTCCTTTAAGCCAAAGAACAAGCAAAGACTGCGTAAAACACCTTCATTGGAAAGGTGGGCCAAGCTTCAAAAAAACTACTTGTTTTCTGAATACTCGGCAAATTTTTTTTCATCCGACCTTGATGATCTCTGTGGTAATGATCAGTTCACTAAGTCCACTTAGCTGCCCAATTTTCACTCTTCTAGGATGAAGAGTTCGTTACCAGTAACAGTTTGAGTTTTTAGGTTTCACTCTATTTCCTCCTATACAGATAGATGTGTTTTTTAAGTCTAAATCAAACACGGTTTGTGCTAGCTCCTTGAAACTTGACAAAATAAAGTAGTTCTAAGTTCTGTCTTTGTGGTTTGTTTCCTCTTGAAATAGCCACAAGCAAAGACTGCGTAAAACACTTTCATTGGAAAGGTGGGCCAAGCTTCAAAAAAACTACTTGTTTTCTGAATACTCGGCAAATTTTTTTTCATCCGAACTTGATGATCTCTGTGGTAATGATCAGTTCACTAAGTCCACTTAGCTGCCCAATTTTCACTCTTCTTGGATGAAGCGTTCGTTACCAGTAACAGTTTGAATTTTTAGGTTTCACTCTATTTCCTCCTATACAGATAGATGTGTTTTTTAAGTCTAAATCAAACACGGTTTGTGCTAGCTCCTTGAATCTTGACAAAATATAGTAGTTCTAAGTTCTGTCTTTGTGGTTTGTTTCCTCTTGAAATAGCCACAAGCAAAGACTGCGTAAAACACATTCATTGGAAAGGTGTTCCAAGCTTCCAAAATACTACTGGTTTTCTGAATACTCGGCAAAATTTTTTTCATCCGACCTTGATGATCTCTGTGGTAATGATCAGTTCACTAAGTCCACTTAGCTGCCCAATTTTGACTCTTCTAGGATGAAGCGTTCGTTACCAGTAACAGTTTGAATTTTTAGGTTTCACTCTATTTCCTCCTATACAGATAGATGTGTTTTTTAAGTCTAAATCAAACACAGTTTGTGCTAGCTCCTTGAAACCTGACAAAATAAAGTAGTTCTAAGTTCTGTCTTTGTGGTTTGTTTCCTCTTGAAATAGCCACAAGCAAAGACTGCGTAAAACACCTTCATTGGAAAGGTGTGCCAAGCTTCCAAAAACTACTGGTTTTCTGAATACTCGGCAAATTTTTTTTCATCCGACCTTGATGATCTCTGTGGTAATGATCAGTTTACTTAGTCCACTTAACTGCCCAATATTCACTCTTCTAGGATGAAGCGTTCGTTACCAGTAACAGTTTGAATTTTTAGGTTTCACTCTATTTCCTCCTATACAGATAGATGTGATTTTTAAGTCTAAATCAAACACGGTTTGTGCTAGCTCCTTGAAACTTGACAAAATAAAGTAGTTCTAAGTTCTGTCTTTGTGGTTTGTTTCCTCTTGAAATAGCCACAAGCAAAGACTGCATAAAACACATTCATTGGAAAGGTGTGCCAAGCTTCCAAAAAACTACTGGTTTTCGGAATACTCGGCAAATTTTTTTTCATCCGAACTTGATGATCTCTGTGGTAATGATCAGTTCACTAAGTCCATTAGCTGCCCAATTTTGACTCTTCTAGGATGAAGCGTTCGTTACCAGTAACAGTTTGAATTTTTAGGTTTCACTCTATTTCCTCCTATACAGATAGATGTGTTTTTAAGTCTAAATCAAACACGGTTTGTGCTAGCTCCTTGAAACTTGACAAAATAAAGTAGTTCTAAGTTCTGTCTTTGTGGTTTGTTTCCTCTTGAAATAGCCACAAGCAAAGACTGCGTAAAACACCTTCATTGGAAAGGTGTGCCAAGCTTCCAAAAAACTACTGGTTTTCTGAATACTCGGCAAATTTTTTTTCATCCGAACTTGATGATCTCTGTGGTAATGATCAGTTTACTTAGTCCACTTAACTGCCCAATATTCACTCTTCTAGGATGAAGCGTTCGTTACCAGTAACAGTTTGAATTTTTAGGTTTCACTCTATTTCCTCCTATACAGATAGATGTGTTTTTTAAGTCTAAATCAAACACGGTTTGTGCTAGCTCCTTGAAACTTGACAAAATAAAGTAGTTCTAAGTTCTATCTTTGTGGTTTGTTTCCTCTTGAAATAGCCACAAGCAAAGACTGCGTAAAACACATTCATTGGAAAGGTGTTCCAAGCTTCCAAAATACTACTGGTTTTCTGAATACTCGGCAAATTTTTTTTCATCCGACCTTGATGATCTCTGTGGTAATGATCAGTTCACTAAGTCCATGTAGCTGCCCAACTTTCACTCTTCTCGGATGAAGCGTTCGTTACCAGTAACCGTTTGAATTTTTAGGTTTCACTCTATTTCCTCCTATACAGATAGATGTGTTTTTTAAGTCTAATTCAAACACGGTTTGTGCTAGCTCCTTGAAACTTGACAAAATAAAGTAGTTCTAAGTTCTGTCTTTGTGGTTTGTTTCCTCTTGGAATAGCCACAAGCAAAGACTGCGTAAAACACCTTTATTTGAAAGGTGTTCCAAGCTTCCAAAATACTACTGGTTTTCTGAATACTCGGCAAATTTTTTTTCATCCGACCTTGATGATCTCTGTGGTAATGATCAGTTCACTAAGTCCACTTACCTGCCCAATTTTCACTCTTCTAGGATGAAGCGTTCGTTACCAGTAACAGTTTGAATTTTTAGGTTTCACTCTATTTCCTCCTATACAGATAGATGTGTTTTCTAAGTCTAAATCAAACACGGTTTGTGCTAGCTCCTTGAAACTTGACAAAATAAAGTAGTTCTAAGTTCTGTCTTTGTGGTTTGTTTCCTCTTGAAATAGCCACAAGCAAAGACTGCGTAAAACACATTCATTGGAAAGGTGTTCCAAGTTTCCAAAATACTACTGGTTTTCTGAATACTCGGCAAATTTTTTTTCATCCGACCTTGGTGATCGCTGTGGTAATGATCAGTTCACTAAGTCCACTTAGCTGCCCAATATTCACTCTTCTAGGATGAAGCGTTCGTTACCAGTAACAGTTTGAGTTTTTAGGTTTCACTCTATTTCCTCCTATATATATAGATGTGTTTGGAAGTCTAAATCAAACACGGTTTGTGCTAGCTCCATGAAACTTGACAAAATAAAGTACTTCTAAGTTCTGTCTTTGTGGTTTGTTTCCTCTGGAAATAGGCACAAGCAAAGACTGTGTAAAACACATTCATTGGAAAGGTGTGCCAAGCTTCCAAAAAACTACTGGTTTTCAGAATACTCGGCAAATTTTTTTTCATCCGAACTTGATGATCTCTGTGGTAATGATCAGTTCACTAAGTCCACTTAGCTGCCAATTTTCACTCTTCTAAGATGAAGCGTTCGTTACCAGTAACAGTTTGAATTTTTAGGTTTGACTCAATTTCCTCCTATACAGATAGATGTGTTTTTTAAGTCTAAATCAATCACGGTTTGTTCTAGGTCCTTGAAACTTGACAAAATAAAGTAGTTCTAAGTTCTGTCTTTGTGGTTTGTTTCCTCTTGAAATAGCCACAAGCAAAGACTGCGTAAAACACATTCATTGAAAAGGTTTTCCAAGCTTCCAAAATACTACTGGTTTTCTGAATACTCGGCAAATTTTTCTTCATCCGACCTTGATGATCTCTGAGGTAATGATCAGTTCACTAAGTCCACTTAGCTGCCCAACTTTCACTCTTCTAGGATGAAGCGTTCGTTACCAGTAACATTTTGAATTTTTAGGTTTCACTCTATTTCCTCCTATACAGATAGATGTGTTTTTTAAGTCTAAATCAAACACGGTTCGTGCTATCTCCTTGAAAATTGACAAAATAAAGTAGTTCTAAGTTCTGTCTTTGTGGTTTGTTTCCTCCTGAAATAGCCCCAAGCAAAGACTGCGGAAAACACATTCATTTTAAAGGTGTGCCAAGCTTCCAAAATACTACTGGTTTTCTGAATACTCGGCAAATTTTTTTTCATCCGACCTTGATGATCTCTGTGGTAATGATCAGTTCACTAAGTCCACTTAGCTGCCCAACTTTCACTCTTCTAGAATGAAGCGTTCGTTACCAGTAACAGTTTGAATTTTAGGTTTCACTCTATTTCCTCCTATACAGATAGATGTGTTTTTTAAGTCTAAATCAAACACGGCTTGTGCTAGCTCCTTGAAACTTGACAAAATAAAGTAGTTCTAAGTTCTGTCTTTGTGGTTTGTTTCCTCTTGAAATAGCCACAAGCAAACACTGCGTAAAACACCTTTATTGGAAAGGTGTTCCAAGCTTCCAAAATACTACTGGTTTTCTGAATACTCGGCAAATTTTTTTTCATCCGACCTTGATGATCTCTGTGGTAATGATCAGTTCACTAAGTCCACTTAGCTGCCCAATTTTCACTCTTCTAGGATGAAGCGTTCGTTACCAGTAACAGTTTGAATTTTTAGGTTTCACTCTATTTCCTCCTATACAGATAGATGTGTTTTTTAAGTCTAAATCAAACACGGTTTGTGCTAGCTCCTTGAAACTTGACAGAATAAAGTAGTTCTAAGTTCTGTTTTTGTGGTTTGTTTCCTCTTGAAATAGCCAGAAGCAAAGACTGCGTAAAACACATTCATTGGAAAGGTGTTCCAAGCTTCCAAAATACTACTGGTTTTCTGAATACTCGGCAAATTTTTTTTCATCCGACCTTGATGATCTCTGTGGTAATGATCAGTTCACTAAGTCCACTTAGCTGCAGAACTTTCACTCTTCTAGGATGAAGCGTTCGTTACCAGTAACAGTTTGAATTTTTAGGTTTCACTCTATTTCCTCCTATACAGATAGATGTGTTTTTTAAGTCTAATTCAAACACGGTTTGTGCTAGCTCCTTGAAACTTGACAAAATAAAGTAGTTCTAAGTTCTGTCTTTGTGGTTTGTTTCCTCTTGGAATAGCCACAAGCAAAGACTGCGTAAAACACCTTTATTTGAAAGGTGTTCCAAGCTTCTAAAATACTACTGGTTTTCTGAATACTCGGCAAATTTTTTTTCATCTGACCTTGATGATCTCTGTGGTAATGATCAGTTCACTAAGTCCACTTACCTGCCCAATTTTCACTCTTCTAGGATGAAGCGTTCGTTACCAGTAACAGTTTGAATTTTTAGGTTTCACTCTATTTCCTCCTATACAGATAGATGGGTTTTTTAAGTCTAAATCAAACACGGTTTGTGCTAGCTCCTTGAAACTTGACAAAATAAAGTAGTTCTAAGTTCTCTCTTTGTGGTTTGTTTCCTCTTGAAATAGCCACAAGCAAAGACTGCGTAAAACACATTCATTGGAAAGGTGTTCCAAGCTTCCAAAATACTACTGGTTTTCTGAATACTCGGCAAATTTTTTATCATCCGACCTTGGTGATCTCTGTGGTAATGATCAGTTGACTAAGTCCACTTAGCTGCCCAATATTCACTCTTCTAGGATGAAGCGTTGGTTACCAGTAACAGTTTGAGTTTTTAGGTTACACTCTATTTCCTCCTATATATATAGATGTGTTTGGAAGTCTAAATCAAACACGGTTTGTGCTAGCTCCTTGAAACTTGACAAAATAAAGTACTTCTAAGTTCTGTCTTTGTGGTTTGTTTCCTCTTGAAATAGGCACAAGCAAAGACTGCGTAAAACACATTCATTGGAAAGGTGTGCCAAGCTTCCAAAAAACTACTTGTTTTCGGAATACTCGGCAAATTTTTTTTCATCCGAACTTGATGATCTCTGTGGTAATGATCAGTTCACTAAGTCCACTTAGCTGCCCAATTTTCACTCTTCTAGGATGAAGCGTTCGTTACCAGTAACAGTTTGAATTTTTAGGTTTGACTCAATTTCCTCCTATACAGATAGATGTGTTTTTTAAGTCTAAATCAATCACGGTTTGTTCTAGGTCCTTGAAACTTGACAAAATAAAGTAGTTCTAAGTTCTGTCTTTGTGCTTTGTTTCCTCTTGAAATAGCCACAAGCAAAGACTGCGTAAAACACATTCATTGAAAAGGTGTTCCAAGCTTCCAAAATACTACTGGTTTTCTGAATACTCGGCAAATTTTTTTTCATCCGACCTTGATGATCTCTGTGGTAATGATCAGTTCACTAAGTCCACTTAGCTGCCCAACTTTCACTCTTCTAGGATGAAGCGTTCGTTACCAGTAACAGTTTGAATTTTTAGGTTTCACTCTATTTCCTCCTATACAGATAGATGTGTTTTTTAAGTCTAAATCAAACACTGATTGTGCTAGCTCCTTGAAACTTGACAAAATAAAGTAGTTCTAAGTTCTGTCTTTGTGGTTTGTTTCCTCTTGAAATAGCCACAAGCAACACTGCGTAAAACACCTTTATTGGAAAGGTGTTTCAAGCTTCCAAAATGCTACTGGTTTTCTGAATACTCGGCAAATTTTTTTTCATCCGAACTTGATTATCTCTGTGGTAATGATCAGTTCACTAAGTCCACTTAGCTGCCCAACTTTCACTCTTCTAGGATGAAGCGTTCGTTACCAGTAACAGTTTGAATTTTTAGGTTTCACTCTATTTCCTCCTATACAGATAGATGAGTTTTTTAAGTCTAAATCATACACGGTTTGTGCTAGCTCCTTGAAACTTGACAAAATAAAGTAGTTCTAAGTTCTGTCTTTGTGGTTTGTTTCCTCTTGAAATAGCCACAAGCAAACACTGCGTAAAACACCTTTATTGGAAAGGTGTTCCAAGCTTCCAAAATACTACTGGTTTTAGGAATACTCGGCAAATTTTTTTCATCCGACCTTGATGATCTCTGTGGTAATGATCAGTTCACTAAGTCCACTTAGCTGCCCAATTTTCACTCTTCTAGGATGAAGCGTTCGTTACCAGTAACAGTTTGAATTTTTAGGTTTCACTCTATTTCCTCCTATACAGATAGATGTGTTTTTTAAGTCTAAATCAAACACGGTTTGTGCTAGCTCCTTGAAACTTGACAAAATAAAGTAGTTCTAAGTTCTGTCTTTGTGGTTTGTTTCCTCCTGAAATAGCCCCAAGCAAAGACTGCGGAAAACACATTCATTGGAAAGGTGTGCCAAGCTTCCAAAATACTACTGGTTTTCTGAATACTCGCCAAATTTTTTTTCATCCGACTTGATGATCTCTGTGGTAATGATCAGTTCACTAAGTCCACTTAGCTGCCCAACTTTCACGCTTCTAGGATGAAGCGTTCGTTACCAGTAACAGTTTGAATTTTTAGGTTTCACTCTCTTTCCTCCTATACAGATAGATGTGTTTTTTAAGTCTAAATCAAACACGGCTTGTGCTAGCTCCTTGAAACTTGACAAAATAAAGTAGTTCTAAGTTCTGTCTTTGTGGTTTGTTTCCTCTTGAAATAGCCACAAGCAAACACTGCGTAAAACACCTTTATTGGAAAGGTGTTCCAAGCTTCCAAAATACTACTGGTTTTCTGAATACTCGCAAATTTTTTTTCATCCGACCTTGATGATCTCTGTGGTAATGATCAGTTTACTAAGTCCACTTAGCTGCCCAATTGTCACTCTTCTAGGATGAAGCGTTCGTTACCAGTAACAGTTTGAATTTTTAGGTTTCACTCTATTTCCTCCTATACAGATAGATGTGTTTTTTAAGTCTAAATCAAACACGGTTTGTGCTAGATCCTTGAAACTTGACAAAATAAAGTAGTTCTAAGTTCTGTCTTTGTGGTTTGTTTCCTCTTGAAATAGCCACAAGCAAAGACTGCGTAAAACACATTCATTGGAAAGGTGTTCCAAGCTTCCAAAATACTACTGGTTTTCTGAATACTCGGCAAATTTTTTTTCATCCGACCTTGATGATCTCTGTGGTAATGATCAGTTCACTAAGTCCACTTAGCTGCCCAATTTTGACTCTTCTAGGATGAAGCGTTCGTTACCAGTAACAGTTTAAATTTTTAGGTTTCACTCTATTTCCTCCTATACAGATAGATGTGTTTTTTAAGTCTAATTCAAACACGGTTTGTGCTAGCTCCTTGAAACTTGACAAAATAAAGTAGTTCTAAGTTCTGTCTTTGTGGTTTGTTTCCTCTTGGAATAGCCACAAGCAAAGACTGCATAAAACACCTTTATTTGAAAGGTGTTCCAAGCTTCTAAAATACTACTGGTTTTCTAAATACTCGGCAAATTTTTTTTCATCCGACCTTGATGATCTCTGTGGTAATGATCAGTTCACTAAGTCCACTTACCTGCCCAATTTTCACTCTTCTAGGATGAAGCGTTCGTTACCAGTAACAGTTTGAATTTTTAGGTTTCACTCTATTTCCTCCTATACAGATAGATGTGTTTTTTAAGTCTAAATCAAACACGGTTTGTGCTAGCTCCTTGAAACTTGACAAAATAAAGTAGTTCTAAGTTCTGTCTTTGTGGTTTGTTTCCTCTTGAAATAGCCACAAGCAAACACTGCGTCAAACACCTTTATTGGAAAGGTGTTCCAAGCTTCCAAAATACTACTGGTTTTCTGAATACTCGGCAAATTTTTTTTCATCCGACCTTGATGATCTCTGTGGTAATGATCAGTTCACTAAGTCCACTTAGCTGCCCAATTTTCACTCTTCTAGGATGAAGCGTTCGTTACCAGTAACAGTTTGAATTTTTAGGTTTCACTCTATTTCCTCCTATACAGATAGATGTGTTTTTTAAGTCTAAATCAAACACGGTTTGTGCTAGCTCCTTGAAACTTGACAAAATAAAGTAGTTCTAAGTTCTGTCTTTGTGGTTTGTTTCCTCTTGAAATAGCCACAAGCAAACACTGCGTCAAACACCTTTATTGGAAAGGTGTTCCAAGCTTCCAAAATACTACTGGTTTTCTGAATACTCGGCAAATTTTTTTTCATCCGACCTTGATGATCTCTGTGGTAATGATCAGTTCACTAAGTCCACTTAGCTGCCCAATTTTCACTCTTCTAGGATGAAGCGTTCGTTACCAGTAACAGTTTGAATTTTTAGGTTTCACTCTATTTCCTCCTATACAGATAGATGTGTTTTTTAAGTCTAAATCAAACACGGTTTGTGCTAGCTCCTTGAAACTTGACAAAATAAAGTAGTTCTAAGTTCTGTCTTTGTGGTTTGTTTCCTCTTGAAATAGCCAGAAGCAAAGACTGCGTAAAACACATTCATTGGAAAGGTGTTCCAAGCTTCCAAAATACTACTGGTTTTCTGAATACTCGGCAAATTTTTTTTCATCCGACCTTGATGATCTCTGTGGTAATGATCAGTTCACTAAGTCCACTTAGCTGCCCAACTTTCACTCTTCTAGAATGAAGCGTTCGTTACCAGTAACAGTTTGAATTTTAGGTTTCACTCTATTTCCTCCTATACAGATAGATGTGTTTTTTAAGTCTAAATCAAACACGGCTTGTGCTAGCTCCTTGAAACTTGACAAAATAAAGTAGTTCTAAGTTCTGTCTTTGTGGTTTGTTTCCTCTTGAAATAGCCACAAGCAAACACTGCGTAAAACACCTTTATTGGAAAGGTGTTCCAAGCTTCCAAAATACTACTGGTTTTCTGAATACTCGGCAAATTTTTTTTCATCCGACCTTGATGATCTCTGTGGTAATGATCAGTTCACTAAGTCCACTTAGCTGCCCAATTTTCACTCTTCTAGGATGAAGCGTTCGTTACCAGTAACAGTTTGAATTTTTAGGTTTCACTCTATTTCCTCCTATACAGATAGATGTGTTTTTTAAGTCTAAATCAAACACGGTTTGTGCTAGCTCCTTGAAACTTGACAGAATAAAGTAGTTCTAAGTTCTGTTTTTGTGGTTTGTTTCCTCTTGAAATAGCCAGAAGCAAAGACTGCGTAAAACACATTCATTGGAAAGGTGTTCCAAGCTTCCAAAATACTACTGGTTTTCTGAATACTCGGCAAATTTTTTTTCATCCGACCTTGATGATCTCTGTGGTAATGATCAGTTCACTAAGTCCACTTAGCTGCAGAACTTTCACTCTTCTAGGATGAAGCGTTCGTTACCAGTAACAGTTTGAATTTTTAGGTTTCACTCTATTTCCTCCTATACAGATAGATGTGTTTTTTAAGTCTAATTCAAACACGGTTTGTGCTAGCTCCTTGAAACTTGACAAAATAAAGTAGTTCTAAGTTCTGTCTTTGTGGTTTGTTTCCTCTTGGAATAGCCACAAGCAAAGACTGCGTAAAACACCTTTATTTGAAAGGTGTTCCAAGCTTCTAAAATACTACTGGTTTTCTGAATACTCGGCAAATTTTTTTTCATCTGACCTTGATGATCTCTGTGGTAATGATCAGTTCACTAAGTCCACTTACCTGCCCAATTTTCACTCTTCTAGGATGAAGCGTTCGTTACCAGTAACAGTTTGAATTTTTAGGTTTCACTCTATTTCCTCCTATACAGATAGATGGGTTTTTTAAGTCTAAATCAAACACGGTTTGTGCTAGCTCCTTGAAACTTGACAAAATAAAGTAGTTCTAAGTTCTCTCTTTGTGGTTTGTTTCCTCTTGAAATAGCCACAAGCAAAGACTGCGTAAAACACATTCATTGGAAAGGTGTTCCAAGCTTCCAAAATACTACTGGTTTTCTGAATACTCGGCAAATTTTTTATCATCCGACCTTGGTGATCTCTGTGGTAATGATCAGTTGACTAAGTCCACTTAGCTGCCCAATATTCACTCTTCTAGGATGAAGCGTTGGTTACCAGTAACAGTTTGAGTTTTTAGGTTACACTCTATTTCCTCCTATATATATAGATGTGTTTGGAAGTCTAAATCAAACACGGTTTGTGCTAGCTCCTTGAAACTTGACAAAATAAAGTACTTCTAAGTTCTGTCTTTGTGGTTTGTTTCCTCTTGAAATAGGCACAAGCAAAGACTGCGTAAAACACATTCATTGGAAAGGTGTGCCAAGCTTCCAAAAAACTACTGGTTTTCGGAATACTCGGCAAATTTTTTTTCATCCGAACTTGATGATCTCTGTGGTAATGATCAGTTCACTAAGTCCACTTAGCTGCCCAATTTTCACTCTTCTAGGATGAAGCGTTCGTTACCAGTAACAGTTTGAATTTTTAGGTTTGACTCAATTTCCTCCTATACAGATAGATGTGTTTTTTAAGTCTAAATCAATCACGGTTTGTTCTAGGTCCTTGAAACTTGACAAAATAAAGTAGTTCTAAGTTCTGTCTTTGTGCTTTGTTTCCTCTTGAAATAGCCACAAGCAAAGACTGCGTAAAACACATTCATTGAAAAGGTGTTCCAAGCTTCCAAAATACTACTGGTTTTCTGAATACTCGGCAAATTTTTTTTCATCCGACCTTGATGATCTCTGTGGTAATGATCAGTTCACTAAGTCCACTTAGCTGCCCAACTTTCACTCTTCTAGGATGAAGCGTTCGTTACCAGTAACAGTTTGAATTTTTAGGTTTCACTCTATTTCCTCCTATACAGATAGATGTGTTTTTTAAGTCTAAATCAAACACTGATTGTGCTAGCTCCTTGAAACTTGACAAAATAAAGTAGTTCTAAGTTCTGTCTTTGTGGTTTGTTTCCTCTTGAAATAGCCACAAGCAACACTGCGTAAAACACCTTTATTGGAAAGGTGTTTCAAGCTTCCAAAATGCTACTGGTTTTCTGAATACTCGGCAAATTTTTTTTCATCCGAACTTGATTATCTCTGTGGTAATGATCAGTTCACTAAGTCCACTTAGCTGCCCAACTTTCACTCTTCTAGGATGAAGCGTTCGTTACCAGTAACAGTTTGAATTTTTAGGTTTCACTCTATTTCCTCCTATACAGATAGATGAGTTTTTTAAGTCTAAATCATACACGGTTTGTGCTAGCTCCTTGAAACTTGACAAAATAAAGTAGTTCTAAGTTCTGTCTTTGTGGTTTGTTTCCTCTTGAAATAGCCACAAGCAAACACTGCGTAAAACACCTTTATTGGAAAGGTGTTCCAAGCTTCCAAAATACTACTGGTTTTAGGAATACTCGGCAAATTTTTTTCATCCGACCTTGATGATCTCTGTGGTAATGATCAGTTCACTAAGTCCACTTAGCTGCCCAATTTTCACTCTTCTAGGATGAAGCGTTCGTTACCAGTAACAGTTTGAATTTTTAGGTTTCACTCTATTTCCTCCTATACAGATAGATGTGTTTTTTAAGTCTAAATCAAACACGGTTTGTGCTAGCTCCTTGAAACTTGACAAAATAAAGTAGTTCTAAGTTCTGTCTTTGTGGTTTGTTTCCTCCTGAAATAGCCCCAAGCAAAGACTGCGGAAAACACATTCATTGGAAAGGTGTGCCAAGCTTCCAAAATACTACTGGTTTTCTGAATACTCGCCAAATTTTTTTTCATCCGACTTGATGATCTCTGTGGTAATGATCAGTTCACTAAGTCCACTTAGCTGCCCAACTTTCACGCTTCTAGGATGAAGCGTTCGTTACCAGTAACAGTTTGAATTTTTAGGTTTCACTCTCTTTCCTCCTATACAGATAGATGTGTTTTTTAAGTCTAAATCAAACACGGCTTGTGCTAGCTCCTTGAAACTTGACAAAATAAAGTAGTTCTAAGTTCTGTCTTTGTGGTTTGTTTCCTCTTGAAATAGCCACAAGCAAACACTGCGTAAAACACCTTTATTGGAAAGGTGTTCCAAGCTTCCAAAATACTACTGGTTTTCTGAATACTCGCAAATTTTTTTTCATCCGACCTTGATGATCTCTGTGGTAATGATCAGTTTACTAAGTCCACTTAGCTGCCCAATTGTCACTCTTCTAGGATGAAGCGTTCGTTACCAGTAACAGTTTGAATTTTTAGGTTTCACTCTATTTCCTCCTATACAGATAGATGTGTTTTTTAAGTCTAAATCAAACACGGTTTGTGCTAGATCCTTGAAACTTGACAAAATAAAGTAGTTCTAAGTTCTGTCTTTGTGGTTTGTTTCCTCTTGAAATAGCCACAAGCAAAGACTGCGTAAAACACATTCATTGGAAAGGTGTTCCAAGCTTCCAAAATACTACTGGTTTTCTGAATACTCGGCAAATTTTTTTTCATCCGACCTTGATGATCTCTGTGGTAATGATCAGTTCACTAAGTCCACTTAGCTGCCCAATTTTGACTCTTCTAGGATGAAGCGTTCGTTACCAGTAACAGTTTAAATTTTTAGGTTTCACTCTATTTCCTCCTATACAGATAGATGTGTTTTTTAAGTCTAATTCAAACACGGTTTGTGCTAGCTCCTTGAAACTTGACAAAATAAAGTAGTTCTAAGTTCTGTCTTTGTGGTTTGTTTCCTCTTGGAATAGCCACAAGCAAAGACTGCATAAAACACCTTTATTTGAAAGGTGTTCCAAGCTTCTAAAATACTACTGGTTTTCTAAACACTCGGCAAATTTTTTTTCATCCGACCTTGATGATCTCTGTGGTAATGATCAGTTCACTAAGTCCACTTACCTGCCCAATTTTCACTCTTCTAGGATGAAGCGTTCGTTACCAGTAACAGTTTGAATTTTTAGGTTTCACTCTATTTCCTCCTATACAGATAGATGTGTTTTTTAAGTCTAAATCAAACACGGTTTGTGCTAGCTCCTTGAAACTTGACAAAATAAAGTAGTTCTAAGTTCTGTCTTTGTGGTTTGTTTCCTCTTGAAATAGCCACAAGCAAACACTGCGTCAAACACCTTTATTGGAAAGGTGTTCCAAGCTTCCAAAATACTACTGGTTTTCTGAATACTCGGCAAATTTTTTTTCATCCGACCTTGATGATCTCTGTGGTAATGATCAGTTCACTAAGTCCACTTAGCTGCCCAATTTTCACTCTTCTAGGATGAAGCGTTCGTTACCAGTAACAGTTTGAATTTTTAGGTTTCACTCTATTTCCTCCTATACAGATAGATGTGTTTTTTAAGTCTAAATCAAACACGGTTTGTGCTAGCTCCTTGAAACTTGACAAAATAAAGTAGTTCTAAGTTCTGTCTTTGTGGTTTGTTTCCTCTTGAAATAGCCACAAGCAAACACTGCGTCAAACACCTTTATTGGAAAGGTGTTCCAAGCTTCCAAAATACTACTGGTTTTCTGAATACTCGGCAAATTTTTTTTCATCCGACCTTGATGATCTCTGTGGTAATGATCAGTTCACTAAGTCCACTTAGCTGCCCAATTTTCACTCTTCTAGGATGAAGCGTTCGTTACCAGTAACAGTTTGAATTTTTAGGTTTCACTCTATTTCCTCCTATACAGATAGATGTGTTTTTTAAGTCTAAATCAAACACGGTTTGTGCTAGCTCCTTGAAACTTGACAAAATAAAGTAGTTCTAAGTTCTGTCTTTGTGGTTTGTTTCCTCTTGAAATAGCCAGAAGCAAAGACTGCGTAAAACACATTCATTGGAAAGGTGTTCCAAGCTTCCAAAATACTACTGGTTTTCTGAATACTCGGCAAATTTTTTTTCATCCGACCTTGATGATCTCTGTGGTAATGATCAGTTCACTAAGTCCACTTAGCTGCAGAACTTTCACTCTTCTAGGATGAAGCGTTCGTTACCAGTAACAGTTTGAATTTTTAGGTTTCACTCTATTTCCTCCTATACAGATAGATGTGTTTTTTAAGTCTAATTCAAACACGGTTTGTGCTAGCTCCTTGAAACTTGACAAAATAAAGTAGTTCTAAGTTCTGTCTTTGTGGTTTGTTTCCTCTTGGAATAGCCACAAGCAAAGACTGCATAAAACACCTTTATTTGAAAGGTGTTCCAAGCTTCTAAAATACTACTGGTTTTCTGAATACTCGGCAAATTTTTTTTCATCTGACCTTGATGATCTCTGTGGTAATGATCAGTTCACTAAGTCCACTTACCTGCCCAATTTTCACTCTTCTAGGATGAAGCGTTCGTTACCAGTAACAGTTTGAATTTTTAGGTTTCACTCTATTTCCTCCTATACAGATAGATGGGTTTTTTAAGTCTAAATCAAACACGGTTTGTGCTAGCTCCTTGAAACTTGACAAAATAAAGTAGTTCTAAGTTCTCTCTTTGTGGTTTGTTTCCTCTTGAAATAGCCACAAGCAAAGACTGCGTAAAACACATTCATTGGAAAGGTGTTCCAAGCTTCCAAAATACTACTGGTTTTCTGAATACTCGGCAAATTTTTTATCATCCGACCTTGGTGATCTCTGTGGTAATGATCAGTTGACTAAGTCCACTTAGCTGCCCAATATTCACTCTTCTAGGATGAAGCGTTCGTTACCAGTAACAGTTTGAGTTTTTAGGTTACACTCTATTTCCTCCTATATATATAGATGTGTTTGGAAGTCTAAATCAAACACGGTTTGTGCTAGCTCCTTGAAACTTGACAAAATAAAGTACTTCTAAGTTCTGTCTTTGTGGTTTGTTTCCTCTTGAAATAGGCACAAGCAAAGACTGCGTAAAACACATTCATTGGAAAGGTGTGCCAAGCTTCCAAAAAACTACTGGTTTTCGGAATACTCGGCAAATTTTTTTTCATCCGAACTTGATGATCTCTGTGGTAATGATCAGTTCACTAAGTCCACTTAGCTGCCCAATTTTCACTCTTCTAGGATGAAGCGTTCGTTACCAGTAACAGTTTGAATTTTTAGGTTTGACTCAATTTCCTCCTATACAGATAGATGTGTTTTTTAAGTCTAAATCAATCACGGTTTGTTCTAGGTCCTTGAAACTTGACAAAATAAAGTAGTTCTAAGTTCTGTCTTTGTGCTTTGTTTCCTCTTGAAATAGCCACAAGCAAAGACTGCGTAAAACACATTCATTGAAAAGGTGTTCCAAGCTTCCAAAATACTACTGGTTTTCTGAATACTCGGCAAATTTTTTTTCATCCGACCTTGATGATCTCTGTGGTAATGATCAGTTCACTAAGTCCACTTAGCTGCCCAACTTTCACTCTTCTAGGATGAAGCGTTCGTTACCAGTAACAGTTTGAATTTTTAGGTTTCACTCTATTTCCTCCTATACAGATAGATGTGTTTTTTAAGTCTAAATCAAACACTGATTGTGCTAGCTCCTTGAAACTTGACAAAATAAAGTAGTTCTAAGTTCTGTCTTTGTGGTTTGTTTCCTCTTGAAATAGCCACAAGCAACACTGCGTAAAACACCTTTATTGGAAAGGTGTTTCAAGCTTCCAAAATGCTACTGGTTTTCTGAATACTCGGCAAATTTTTTTTCATCCGAACTTGATTATCTCTGTGGTAATGATCAGTTCACTAAGTCCACTTAGCTGCCCAACTTTCACTCTTCTAGGATGAAGCGTTCGTTACCAGTAACAGTTTGAATTTTTAGGTTTCACTCTATTTCCTCCTATACAGATAGATGAGTTTTTTAAGTCTAAATCATACACGGTTTGTGCTAGCTCCTTGAAACTTGACAAAATAAAGTAGTTCTAAGTTCTGTCTTTGTGGTTTGTTTCCTCTTGAAATAGCCACAAGCAAACACTGCGTAAAACACCTTTATTGGAAAGGTGTTCCAAGCTTCCAAAATACTACTGGTTTTAGGAATACTCGGCAAATTTTTTTCATCCGACCTTGATGATCTCTGTGGTAATGATGAGTTCACTAAGTCCACTTAGCTGCCCAATTTTCACTCTTCTAGGATGAAGCGTTCGTTACCAGTAACAGTTTGAATTTTTAGGTTTCACTCTATTTCCTCCTATACAGATAGATGTGTTTTTTAAGTCTAAATCAAACACGGTTTGTGCTAGCTCCTTGAAACTTGACAAAATAAAGTAGTTCTAAGTTCTGTCTTTGTGGTTTGTTTCCTCCTGAAATAGCCCCAAGCAAAGACTGCGGAAAACACATTCATTGGAAAGGTGTGCCAAGCTTCCAAAATACTACTGGTTTTCTGAATACTCGCCAAATTTTTTTTCATCCGACCTTGATGATCTCTGTGGTAATGATCAGTTCACTAAGTCCACTTAGCTGCCCAACTTTCACGCTTCTAGGATGAAGCGTTCGTTACCAGTAACAGTTTGAATTTTTAGGTTTCACTCTCTTTCCTCCTATACAGATAGATGTGTTTTTAAAGTCTAAATCAAACACGGCTTGTGCTAGCTCCTTGAAACTTGACAAAATAAAGTAGTTCTAAGTTCTGTCTTTGTGGTTTGTTTCCTCTTGAAATAGCCACAAGCAAACACTGCGTAAAACACCTTTATTGGAAAGGTGTTCCAAGCTTCCAAAATACTACTGGTTTTCTGAATACTCGCAAATTTTTTTTCATCCGACCTTGATGATCTCTGTGGTAATGATCAGTTTACTAAGTCCACTTAGCTGCCCAATTGTCACTCTTCTAGGATGAAGCGTTCGTTACCAGTAACAGTTTGAATTTTTAGGTTTCACTCTATTTCCTCCTATACAGATAGATGTGTTTTTTAAGTCTAAATCAAACACGGTTTGTGCTAGATCCTTGAAACTTGACAAAATAAAGTAGTTCTAAGTTCTGTCTTTGTGGTTTGTTTCCTCTTGAAATAGCCACAAGCAAAGACTGCGTAAAACACATTCATTGGAAAGGTGTTCCAAGCTTCCAAAATACTACTGGTTTTCTGAATACTCGGCAAATTTTTTTTCATCCGACCTTGATGATCTCTGTGGTAATGATCAGTTCACTAAGTCCACTTAGCTGCCCAATTTTGACTCTTCTAGGATGAAGCGTTCGTTACCAGTAACAGTTTAAATTTTTAGGTTTCACTCTATTTCCTCCTATACAGATAGATGTGTTTTTTAAGTCTAATTCAAACACGGTTTGTGCTAGCTCCTTGAAACTTGACAAAATAAAGTAGTTCTAAGTTCTGTCTTTGTGGTTTGTTTCCTCTTGGAATAGCCACAAGCAAAGACTGCATAAAACACCTTTATTTGAAAGGTGTTCCAAGCTTCTAAAATACTACTGGTTTTCTAAATACTCGGCAAATTTTTTTTCATCCGACCTTGATGATCTCTGTGGTAATGATCAGTTCACTAAGTCCACTTACCTGCCCAATTTTCACTCTTCTAGGATGAAGCGTTCGTTACCAGTAACAGTTTGAATTTTTAGGTTTCACTCTATTTCCTCCTATACAGATAGATGTGTTTTTTAAGTCTAAATCAAACACGGTTTGTGCTAGCTCCTTGAAACTTGACAAAATAAAGTAGTTCTAAGTTCTGTCTTTGTGGTTTGTTTCCTCTTGAAATAGCCACAAGCAAACACTGCGTCAAACACCTTTATTGGAAAGGTGTTCCAAGCTTCCAAAATACTACTGGTTTTCTGAATACTCGGCAAATTTTTTTTCATCCGACCTTGATGATCTCTGTGGTAATGATCAGTTCACTAAGTCCACTTAGCTGCCCAATTTTCACTCTTCTAGGATGAAGCGTTCGTTACCAGTAACAGTTTGAATTTTTAGGTTTCACTCTATTTCCTCCTATACAGATAGATGTGTTTTTTAAGTCTAAATCAAACACGGTTTGTGCTAGCTCCTTGAAACTTGACAAAATAAAGTAGTTCTAAGTTCTGTCTTTGTGGTTTGTTTCCTCTTGAAATAGCCACAAGCAAAGACTGCGTAAAACACATTCATTGGAAAGGTGTTCCAAGCTTCCAAAATACTACTGGTTTTCTGAATACTCGGCAAATTTTTTTTCATCCGACCTTGATGATCTCTGTGGTAATGATCAGTTCACTAAGTCCACTTAGCTGCCCAATTTTGACTCTTCTAGGATGAAGCGTTCGTTACCAGTAACAGTTTAAATTTTTAGGTTTCACTCTATTTCCTCCTATACAGATAGATGTGTTTTTTAAGTCTAATTCAAACACGGTTTGTGCTAGCTCCTTGAAACTTGACAAAATAAAGTAGTTCTAAGTTCTGTCTTTGTGGTTTGTTTCCTCTTGGAATAGCCACAAGCAAAGACTGCATAAAACACCTTTATTTGAAAGGTGTTCCAAGCTTCTAAAATACTACTGGTTTTCTAAATACTCGGCAAATTTTTTTTCATCCGACCTTGATGATCTCTGTGGTAATGATCAGTTCACTAAGTCCACTTACCTGCCCAATTTTCACTCTTCTAGGATGAAGCGTTCGTTACCAGTAACAGTTTGAATTTTTAGGTTTCACTCTATTTCCTCCTATACAGATAGATGTGTTTTTTAAGTCTAAATCAAACACGGTTTGTGCTAGCTCCTTGAAACTTGACAAAATAAAGTAGTTCTAAGTTCTGTCTTTGTGGTTTGTTTCCTCTTGAAATAGCCACAAGCAAACACTGCGTCAAACACCTTTATTGGAAAGGTGTTCCAAGCTTCCAAAATACTACTGGTTTTCTGAATACTCGGCAAATTTTTTTTCATCCGACCTTGATGATCTCTGTGGTAATGATCAGTTCACTAAGTCCACTTAGCTGCCCAATTTTCACTCTTCTAGGATGAAGCGTTCGTTACCAGTAACAGTTTGAATTTTTAGGTTTCACTCTATTTCCTCCTATACAGATAGATGAGTTTTTTAAGTCTAAATCAAACACGGTTTGTGCTAGCTCCTTGAAACTTGACAAAATAAAGTAGTTCTAAGTTCTGTCTTTGTGGTTTGTTTCCTCTTGAAATAGCCACAAGCAAAGACTGCGTAAAACACATTCATTGGAAAGGTGTTCCAAGCTTCCAAAATACTACTGGTTTTCTGAATACTCGGCAAATTTTTTTTCATCCGACCTTGATGATCTCTGTGGTAATGATCAGTTCACTAAGTCCACTTACCTGCCCAATTTTCACTCTTCTAGGATGAAGCGTTCGTTACCAGTAACAGTTTGAATTTTTAGGTTTCACTCTATTTCCTCCTATACAGATAGATGGGTTTTTTAAGTCTAAATCAAACACGGTTTGTGCTAGCTCCTTGAAACTTGACAAAATAAAGTAGTTCTAAGTTCTGTCTTTGTGGTTTGTTTCCTCTTGAAATAGCCACAAGCAAAGACTGCGTAAAACACATTCATTGGAAAGGTGTTCCAAGCTTCCAAAATACTACTGGTTTTCTGAATACTCGGCAAATTTTTTATCATCCGACCTTGGTGATCTCTGTGGTAATGATCAGTTGGCTAAGTCCACTTAGCTGCCCAATATTCACTCTTCTAGGATGAAGCATTCGTTACCAGTAACAGTTTGCGTTTTTAGGTTACACTCTATTTCCTCCTATATATATAGATGTGTTTGGAAGTCTAAATCAAACACGGTTTGTGCTAGCTCCTTGAAACTTGACAAAATAAAGTACTTCTAAGTTCTGTTTTGTGGTTTGTTTCCTCTTGAAATAGGCACAAGCAAAGACTGCGTAAAACACATTCATTGGAAAGGTGTGCCAAGCTTCCAAAAAACTACTGGTTTTCGGAATACTCGGCAAATTTTTTTTCATCCGAACTTGATGATCTCTGTGGTAATGATCAGTTCACTAAGTCCACTTAGCTGCCCAATTTTCACTCTTCTAGGATGAAGCGTTCGTTACCAGTAACAGTTTGAATTTTTAGGTTTGACTCAATTTCCTCCTATACAGATAGATGTGTTTTTTAAGTCTAAATCAATCACGGTTTGTTCTAGGTCCTTGAAACTTGACAAAATAAAGTAGTTCTAAGTTCTGTCTTTGTGCTTTGTTTCCTCTTGAAATAGCCACAAGCAAAGACTGCGTAAAACACATTCATTGAAAAGGTGTTCCAAGCTTCCAAAATACTACTGGTTTTCTGAATACTCGGCAAATTTTTTTTCATCCGACCTTGATGATCTCTGTGGTAATGATCAGTTCACTAAGTCCACTTAGCTGCCCAACTTTCACTATTCTAGGATGAAGCGTTCGTTACCAGTAACAGTTTGAATTTTTAGGTTTCACTCTATTTAATCCTATACAGATAGATGTGTTTTTTAAGTCTAAATCAAACACTGATTGTGCTAGCTCCTTGAAACTTGACAAAATAAAGTAGTTCTAAGTTCTGTCTTTGTGGTTTGTTTCCTCTTGAAATAGCCACAAGCAACACTGCGTAAAACACCTTTATTGGAAAGGTGTTTCAAGCTTCCAAAATGCTACTGGTTTTCTGAATACTCGGCAAATTTTTTCTCATCCGACCTTGATTATCTCTGTGGTAATGATCAGTTCACTAAGTCCACTTAGCTGCCCAACTTTCACTCTTCTAGGATGAAGCGTTCGTTACCAGTAACAGTTTGAATTTTTAGGTTTCACTCTATTTCCTCCTATACAGATAGATGTGTTTTTTAAGTCTAAATCAAACACGGTTTGTGCTAGCTCCTTGAAACTTGACAAAATAAAGTAGTTCTAAGTTCTGTCTTTGTGGTTTGTTTCCTCTTGAAATAGCCACAAGCAAACACTGCTTAAAACACCTTTATAGGAAAGGTGTTCCAAGCTTCCAAAATACTACTGGTTTTAGGAATACTCGGCAATTTTTTTCATCCGACCTTGATGATCTCTGTGGTAATGATCAGTTCACTAAGTCCACTTAGCTGCCCAATTTTCACTCTTCTAGGATGAAGCGTTCGTTACCAGTAACAGTTTGAATTTTTAGGTTTCACTCTATTTCCTCCTATACAGATAGATGTGTTTTTTAAGTCTAAATCAAACACGGTTTGTGATAGCTCCTTGAAACTTGACAAAATAAAGTAGTTCTAAGTTCTGTCTTTGTGGTTTGTTTCCTCTTGAAATAGCCCCAAGCAAAGACTGCGGAAAACACATTCATTGGAAAGGTGTGCCAAGCTTCCAAAATACTACTGGTTTTCTGAATACTCGCCAAATTTTTTTTCATCCGACCTTGATGATCTCTGTGGTAATGATCAGTTCACTAAGTCCACTTAGCTGCCCAATTTTCACTCTTCTAGGATGAAGCGTTCGTTACCAGTAACAGTTTGAATTTTTAGGTTTCACTCTATTTCCTCCTATACAGATAGATGTGTTTTTTAAGTCTAAATCAAACACGGTTTGTGCTAGCTCCGTGAAACTTGACAAAATAAAGTAGTTCTAAGTTCTGTCTTTGTGCTTTGTTTCCTCTTGAAATAGCCACAAGCAAAGACTGCGTAAAACACCTTTATTGGAAAGGTGTTTCAAGCTTCCAAAATGCTACTGGTTTTCTGAATACTCGGCAAATTTTTTCTCATCCGACCTTGATTATCTCTGTGGTAATGATCAGTTCACTAAGTCCACTTAGCTGCCCAACTTTCACTCTTCTAGGATGAAGCGTTCGTTACCAGTAACAGTTTGAATTTTTAGGTTTCACTCTATTTCCTCCTATACAGATAGATGTGTTTTTTAAGTCTAAATCAAACACGGTTTGTGCTAGCTCCTTGAAACTTGACAAAATAAAGTAGTTCTAAGTTCTGTCTTTGTGGTTTGTTTCCTCTTGAAATAGCCACAAGCAAACACTGCTTAAAACACCTTTATAGGAAAGGTGTTCCAAGCTTCCAAAATACTACTGGTTTTAGGAATACTAGGCAAATTTTTTTCATCCGACCTTGATGATCTCTGTGGTAATGATCAGTTCACTAAGTCCACTTAGCTGCCCAATTTTCACTCTTCTAGGATGAAGCGTTCGTTACCAGTAACAGTTTGAATTTTTAGGTTTCACTCTATTTCCTCCTATACAGATAGATGTGTTTTTTAAGTCTAAATCAAACACGGTTTGTGATAGCTCCTTGAAACTTGACAAAATAAAGTAGTTCTAAGTTCTGTCTTTGTGGTTTGTTTCCTCCTGAAATAGCCCCAAGCAAAGACTGCGGAAAACACATTCATTGGAAAGGTGTGCCAAGCTTCCAAAATACTCCTGGTTTTCTGAATACTCGCCAAATTTTTTTTCATCCGACCTTGATGATCTCTGTGGTAATGATCAGTTCACTAAGTCCACTTAGCTGCCCAACTTTCACTCTTCTAGGATGAAGCGTTCGTTACCAGTAACAGTTTGAATTTTTAGGTTTCACTCTATTTCCTCCTATACAGATAGATGTGTTTTTTAAGTCTAAATCAAACACGGTTTGTGCTAGCTCCTTGAAACTTGACAAAATAAAGTAGTTCTAAGTTCTGTCTTTGTGGTTTGTTTCCTCTTGAAATAGCCACAAGCAAACACTGCGTAAAACACCTTTATTGGAAAGGTGTTCCAAGCTTCCAAAATACTACTGGTTTTCTGAATACTCGGCAAATTTTTTTTCATCCGACCTTGATGATCTCTGTGGTAATGATCAGTTCACTAAGTCCACTTAGCTGCCCAATTTTCACTCTTCTAGGATGAAGCGTTCGTTACCAGTAACAGTTTGAATTTTTAGGTTTCACTCTATTTCCTCCTATACAGATAGATGTGTTTTTTAAGTCTAAATCAAACACGGTTTGTGCTAGCTCCTTGAAACTTGACAAAATAAAGTAGTTCTAAGTTCTGTCTTTGTGGTTTGTTTCCTCTTGAAATAGCCACAAGCAAAGACTGCGTAAAACACATTCATTGGAAAGGTGTTCCAAGCTTCCAAAATACTACTGGTTTTCTGAATACTCGGCAAATTTTTTTCATCCGACCTTGATGATCTCTGTGGTAATGATCAGTTCACTAAGTCCACTTACCTGCCCAATTTTCACTCTTCTAGGATGAAGCGTTCGTTACCAGTAACAGTTTGAATTTTTAGGTTTCACTCTATTTCCTCCTATACAGATAGATGTTTTTTTTAAGTCTAAATCAAACACGGTTTGTGCTAGCTCCTTGAAACTTGTCAAAATAAAGTAGTTCTAAGTTCTGTCTTTGTGGTTTGTTTCCTCTTGAAATAGCCACAAGCAAAGACTGCGTAAAACACCTTTATTGGAAAGGTGTTCCAAGCTTCCAAAATACTACTGGTTTTAGGAATACTCGGCAAATATTTTTTCATCCGACCTTGATGATCTCTGTGGTAATGATCAGTTCACTAAGTCCACTTAGCTGCCCAATTTTCACTCTTCTAGGATGAAGCGTTCGTTACCAGTAACAGTTTGAATTTTTAGGTTTCACTCTATTTCCTCCTATACAGATAGATGTGTTTTTTAAGTCTAAATCAAACACGGTTTGTGCTAGCTCCTTGAAACTTGACAAAATAAAGTAGTTCTAAGTTCTGTCTTTGTGGTTTGTTTCCTCTTGAAATAGCCACAAGCAAAGACTGCGTAAAACACCTTCATTGGAAAGGTGTGCCAAGCTTCCAAAAAACTACTGGTTTTCTGAATACTCGGCAAAATTTTTTTCATCCGACCTTGATGATCTCTGTGGTAATGATCAGTTCACTAAGTCCACTTAGCTGCCCAATTTTGACTCTTCTAGGATGAAGCATTCGTTACCAGTAACAGTTTGAATTTTTAGGTTTCACTCTATTTCCTCCTATACAGATAGATGTGTTTTTTAAGTCTAAATCAAACACGGTTTGTGCTAGCTCCTTGAAACTTGACAAAATAAAGTAGTTCTAAGTTCTGTTTTTGTGGTTTGTTTCCTCTTGAAATAGCCACAAGCAAAGACTGCGTAAAACACATTCATTGGAAATGTGTGCCAAGCTTCCAAAATACTACTGGTTTTCTGAATACTCGCCAAATTTTTTTTCATCCGACCTTGATGATCTCTGTGGTAATGATCAGTTCACTAAGTCCACTTAGCTGCCCAACTTTCACTCTTCTAGGATGAAGCGTTCGTTACCAGTAACAGTTTGAATTTTTAGGTTTCACTCTATTTCCTCCTATACAGATAGATGTGTTTTTTAAGTCTAAATCAAACACGGCTTGTGCTAGCTCCTTGAAACTTGACAAAATAAAGTAGGTCTAAGTTCTGTCTTTGTGGTTTGTTTCCTCTTGGAATAGCCACAAGCAAAGACTGCGTAAAACACCTTTATTTGAAAGGTGTTCCAAGCTTCTAAAATACTACTGGTTTTCTGAATACTCGGCAAATTTTTTTTCATCCGACCTTGATGATCTCTGTGGTAATGATCAGTTCACTAAGTCCACTTACCTGCCCAATTTTATCTCTTCTAGGATGAAGCGTTCGTTACCAGTAACAGTTTGAATTTTTAGGTTTCACTCTATTTCCTCCTATACAGATAGATGGGTTTTTTAAGTCTAAATCAAACACGGTTTGTGCTAGCTCCTTGAAACTTGACAAAATAAAGTACTTCTAAGTTCTGTCTTTGTGGTTTGTTTCCTCTTGAAATAGGCACAAGCAAAGACTGCGTAAAACACATTCATTGGAAAGGTGTGCCAAGCTTCCAAAAAACTACTGGTTTTCGGAATACTCGGCAAATTTTTTTTCATCCGAACTTGATGATCTCTGTGGTAATGATCAGTTCACTAAGTCCACTTAGCTGCCCAATTTTCACTCTTCTAGGATGAAGCGTTCGTTACCAGTAACAGTTTGAATTTTTAGGTTTGACTCAATTTCCTCCTATACAGATAGATGTGTTTTTTAAGTCTAAATCAATCACGGTTTGTTCTAGGTCCTTGAAACTTGACAAAATAAAGTAGTTCTAAGTTCTGTCTTTGTGCTTTGTTTCCTCTTGAAATAGCCACAAGCAAAGACTGCGTAAAACACATTCATTGAAAAGGTGTTCCAAGCTTCCAAAATACTACTGGTTTTCTGAATACTCGGCAAATTTTTTTTCATCCGACCTTGATGATCTCTGTGGTAATGATCAGTTCACTAAGTCCACTTAGCTGCCCAACTTTCACTATTCTAGGATAAAGCATTCGTTACCAGTAACAGTTTGAATTTTTAGGTTTCACTCTATTTAATCCTATACAGTTAGATGTGTTTTTTAAGTCTAAATCAAACACTGATTGTGCTAGCTCCTTGAAACTTGACAAAATAAAGTAGTTCTAAGTTCTGTCTTTGTGGTTTGTTTCCTCTTGAAATAGCCACAAGCAACACTGCGTAAAACACCTTTATTGGAAAGGTGTTTCAAGCTTCCAAAATGCTACTGGTTTTCTGAATACTCGGCAAATTTTTTCTCATCCGACCTTGATTATCTCTGTGGTAATGATCAGTTCACTAAGTCCACTTAGCTGCCCAACTTTCACTATTCTAGGATGAAGCGTTCGTTACCAGTAACAGTTTGAATTTTTAGGTTTCACTCTATTTCCTCCTATACAGATAGATGTGTTTTTTAAGTCTAAATCAAACACGGTTTGTGCTAGCTCCTTGAAACTTGACAAAATAAAGTAGTTCTAAGTTCTGTCTTTGTGGTTTGTTTCCTCTTGAAATAGCCACAAGCAAACACTGCTTAAAACACCTTTATAGGAAAGGTGTTCCAAGCTTCCAAAATACTACTGGTTTTAGGAATACTAGGCAAATTTTTTTCATCCGACCTTGATGATCTCTGTGGTAATGATCAGTTCACTAAGTCCACTTAGCTGCCCAATTTTCACTCTTCTAGGATGAAGCGTTCGTTACCAGTAACAGTTTGAATTTTTAGGTTTCACTCTATTTCCTCCTATACAGATAGATGTGTTTTTTAAGTCTAAATCAAACACGGTTTGTGATAGCTCCTTGAAACTTGACAAAATAAAGTAGTTCTAAGTTCTGTCTTTGTGGTTTGTTTCCTCCTGAAATAGCCCCAAGCAAAGACTGCGGAAAACACATTCATTGGAAAGGTGTGCCAAGCTTCCAAAATACTCCTGGTTTTCTGAATACTCGCCAAATTTTTTTTCATCCGACCTTGATGATCTCTGTGATAATGATCAGTTCACTAAGTCCACTTAGCTGCCCAACTTTCACTCTTCTAAGATGAAGCGTTCGTTACCAGTAACAGTTTGAATTTTTAGGTTTCACTCTATTTCCTCCTATACAGATAGATGTGTTTTTTAAGTCTAAATCAAACACGGTTTGTGCTAGCTCCTTGAAACTTGACAAAATAAAGTAGTTCTAAGTTCTGTCTTTGTGGTTTGTTTCCTCTTGAAATAGCCACAAGCAAACACTGCGTAAAACACCTTTATTGGAAAGGTGTTCCAAGCTTCCAAAATACTACTGGTTTTCTGAATACTCGGCAAATTTTTTTTCATCCGACCTTGATGATCTCTGTGGTAATGATCAGTTCACTAAGTCCACTTAGCTGCCCAATTTTCACTCTTCTAGGATGAAGCGTTCGTTACCAGTAACAGTTTGAATTTTTAGGTTTCACTCTATTTCCTCCTATACAGATAGATGTGTTTTTTAAGTCTAAATCAAACACGGTTTGTGCTAGCTCCTTGAAACTTGACAAAATAAAGTAGTTCTAAGTTCTGTCTTTGTGGTTTGTTTCCTCTTGAAATAGCCACAAGCAAAGACTGCGTAAAACACATTCATTGGAAAGGTGTTCCAAGCTTCCAAAATACTACTGGTTTTCTGAATACTCGGCAAATTTTTTTCATCCGACCTTGATGATCTCTGTGGTAATGATCAGTTCACTAAGTCCACTTACCTGCCCAATTTTCACTCTTCTAGGATGAAGCGTTCGTTACCAGTAACAGTTTGAATTTTTAGGTTTCACTCTATTTCCTCCTATACAGATAGATGTTTTTTTTAAGTCTAAATCAAACACGGTTTGTGCTAGCTCCTTGAAACTTGTCAAAATAAAGTAGTTCTAAGTTCTGTCTTTGTGGTTTGTTTCCTCTTGAAATAGCCACAAGCAAAGACTGCGTAAAACACCTTTATTGGAAAGGTGTTCCAAGCTTCCAAAATACTACTGGTTTTAGGAATACTCGGCAAATATTTTTTCATCCGACCTTGATGATCTCTGTGGTAATGATCAGTTCACTAAGTCCACTTAGCTGCCCAATTTTCACTCTTCTAGGATGAAGCGTTCGTTACCAGTAACAGTTTGAATTTTTAGGTTTCACTCTATTTCCTCCTATACAGATAGATGTGTTTTTTAAGTCTAAATCAAACACGGTTTGTGCTAGCTTCTTGAAACTTGACAAAATAAAGTAGTTCTAAGTTCTGTCTTTGTGGTTTGTTTCCTCTTGAAATAGCCACAAGCAAAGACTGCGTAAAACACATTCATTGGAAAGGTGTCCCAAGCTTCCAAAATACTACTGGTTTTCTGAATACTCGGCAAAATTTTTTTCATCCGACCTTGATGATCTCTGTGGTAATGATCAGTTCACTAAGTCCACTTAGCTGCCCAATTTTGACTCTTCTAGGATGAAGCATTCGTTACCAGTAACAGTTTGAATTTTTAGGTTTCACTCTATTTCCTCCTATACAGATAGATGTGTTTTTTAAGTCTAAATCAAACACGGTTTGTGCTAGCTCCTTGAAACTTGACAAAATAAAGTAGTTCTAAGTTCTGTCTTTGTGGTTTGTTTCCTCTTGAAATAGCCACAAGCAAACACTGCGTAAAACACCTTTATTGGAAAGGTGTTCCAAGCTTCCAAAATACTACTGGTTTTCTGAATACTCGGCAAATTTTTTTTCATCCGACCTTGATGATCTCTGTGGTAATGATCAGTTCACTAAGTCCACTTAGCTGCCCAATTTTCACTCTTCTAGGATGAAGCGTTCGTTACCAGTAACAGTTTGAATTTTTAGGTTTCACTCTATTTCCTCCTATACAGATAGATGTGTTTTTTAAGTCTAAATCAAACACGGTTTGTGCTAGCTCCTTGAAACTTGACAAAATAAAGTAGTTCTAAGTTCTGTCTTTGTGGTTTGTTTCCTCTTGAAATAGCCACAAGCAAAGACTGCGTAAAACACATTCATTGGAAAGGTGTTCCAAGCTTCCAAAATACTACTGGTTTTCTGAATACTCGGCAAATTTTTTTCATCCGACCTTGATGATCTCTGTGGTAATGATCAGTTCACTAAGTCCACTTACCTGCCCAATTTTCACTCTTCTAGGATGAAGCGTTCGTTACCAGTAACAGTTTGAATTTTTAGGTTTCACTCTATTTCCTCCTATACAGATAGATGTTTTTTTTAAGTCTAAATCAAACACGGTTTGTGCTAGCTCCTTGAAACTTGTCAAAATAAAGTAGTTCTAAGTTCTGTCTTTGTGGTTTGTTTCCTCTTGAAATAGCCACAAGCAAAGACTGCGTAAAACACCTTTATTGGAAAGGTGTTCCAAGCTTCCAAAATACTACTGGTTTTAGGAATACTCGGCAAATATTTTTTCATCCGACCTTGATGATCTCTGTGGTAATGATCAGTTCACTAAGTCCACTTAGCTGCCCAATTTTCACTCTTCTAGGATGCAGCGTTCGTTACCAGTAACAGTTTGAATTTTTAGGTTTCACTCTATTTCCTCCTATACAGATAGATGTGTTTTTTAAGTCTAAATCAAACACGGTTTGTGCTAGCTTCTTGAAACTTGACAAAATAAAGTAGTTCTAAGTTCTGTCTTTGTGGTTTGTTTCCTCTTGAAATAGCCACAAGCAAAGACTGCGTAAAACACATTCATTGGAAAGGTGTCCCAAGCTTCCAAAATACTACTGGTTTTCTGAATACTCGGCAAAATTTTTTTCATCCGACCTTGATGATCTCTGTGGTAATGATCAGTTCACTAAGTCCACTTAGCTGCCCAATTTTGACTCTTCTAGGATGAAGCATTCGTTACCAGTAACAGTTTGAATTTTTAGGTTTCACTCTATTTCCTCCTATACAGATAGATGTGTTTTTTAAGTCTAAATCAAACACGGTTTGTGCTAGCTCCTTGAAACTTGACAAAATAAAGTAGTTCTAAGTTCTGTTTTTGTGGTTTGTTTCCTCTTGAAATAGCCACAAGCAAAGACTGCGTAAAACACATTCATTGGAAATGTGTGCCAAGCTTCCAAAATACTACTGGTTTTCTGAATACTCGGCAAATTTTTTTTCATCCGACCTTGATGATCTCTGTGGTAATGATCAGTTCACTAAGTCCACTTACCTGCCCAATTTTCACTCTTCTAGGATGAAGCGTTCGTTACCAGTAACAGTTTGAATTTTTAGGTTTCACTCTATTTCCTCCTATACAGATAGATGGGTTTTTTAAGTCTAAATCAAACACGGTTTGTGCTAGCTCCTTGAAACTTGACAAAATAAAGTAGTTCTAAGTTCTGTCTTTGTGGTTTGTTTCCTCTTGAAATAGCCACAAGCAAAGACTACGTAAAACACATTCATTGGAAAGGTGTTCCAAGCTTCCAAAATACTACTGGTTTTCTGAATACTCGGCAAATTTTTTATCATCCGACCTTGGTGATCTCTGTGGTAATGATCAGTTGACTAAGTCCACTTAGCTGCCCAATATTCACTCTTCTAGGATGAAGCGTTCGTTACCAGTAACAGTTTGCGTTTTTAGGTTACACTCTATTTCCTCCTATATATATAGATGTGTTTGGAAGTCTAAATCAAACACGGTTTGTGCTAGCTCCTTGAAACTTGACAAAATAAAGTACTTCTAAGTTCTGTCTTTGTGGTTTGTTTCCTCTTGAAATAGGCACAAGCAAAGACTGCATAAAACACATTCATTGGAAAGGTGTGCCAAGCTTCCAAAAAACTACTGGTTTTCGGAATACTCGGCAAATTTTTTTTCATCCGAACTTGATGATCTCTGTGGTAATGATCAGTTCACTAAGTCCACTTAGCTGCCCAATTTTCACTCTTCTAGGATGAAGCGTTCGTTACCAGTAACAGTTTGAATTTTTAGGTTTGACTCAATTTCCTCCTATACAGATAGATGTGTTTTTTAAGTCTAAATCAATCACGGTTTGTTCTAGGTCCTTGAAACTTGACAAAATAAAGTAGTTCTAAGTTCTGTCTTTGTGGTTTGTTTCCTCCTGAAATAGCCACAAGCAAAGACTGCGTAAAACACATTCATTGAAAAGGTGTTCCAAGCTTCCAAAATACTACTGGTTTTCTGAATACTCGGCAAATTTTTTTTCATCCGACCTTGATGATCTCTGTGGTAATGATCAGTTCACTAAGTCCACTTAGCTGCCCAACTTTCACTCTTCTAGGATGAAGCGTTCGTTACCAGTAACAGTTTGAATTTTTAGGTTTCACTCTATTTAATCCTATACAGATAGATGTGTTTTTTAAGTCTAAATCAAACACTGATTGTGCTAGCTCCTTGAAACTTGACAAAATAAAGAAGTTCTAAGTTCTGTCTTTGTGGTTTGTTTCCTCTTGAAATAGACACAAGCAACACTGCGTAAAACACCTTTATTGGAAAGGTGTTTCAAGCTTCCAAAATGCTACTGGTTTTCTGAATACTCGGCAAATTTTTTCTCATCCGACCTTGATTATCTCTGTGGTAATAATCAGTTCACTAAGTCCACTTAGCTGCCCAACTTTCACTCTTCTAGGATGAAGCGTTCGTTACCAGTAACAGTTTGAATTTTTAGGTTTCACTCTATTTCCTCCAATACAGATAGATGTGTTTTTTAAGTCTAAATCAAACACGGTTTGTGCTAGCTCCTTGAAACTTGACAAAATAAAGTAGTTCTAAGTTCTGTCTTTGTGGTTTGTTTCCTCTTGAAATAGCCACAAGCAAACACTGCTTAAAACACCTTTATAGGAAAGGTGTTCCAAGCTTCCAAAATACTACTGGTTTTAGGAATACTCGGCAAATTTTTTTCATCCGACCTTGATGATCTCTGTGGTAATGATCAGTTCACTAAGTCCACTTAGCTGCCCAATTTTCACTCTTCTAGGATGAAGCGTTCGTTACCAGTAACAGTTTGAATTTTTAGGTTTCACTCTATTTCCTCCTATACAGATAGATGTGTTTTTTAAGTCTAAATCAAACACGGTTTGTGATAGCTCCTTGAAACTTGACAAAATAAAGTAGTTCTAAGTTCTGTCTTTGTGGTTTGTTTCCTCCTGAAATAGCCCCAAGCAAAGACTGCGGAAAACACATTCATTGGAAAGGTGTGCCAAGCTTCCAAAATACTACTGGTTTTCTGAATACTCGCCAAATTTTTTTTCATCCGACCTTGATGATCTCTGTGGTAATGATCAGTTCACTAAGTCCACTTAGCTGCCCAATTTTCACTCTTCTAGGATGAAGCGTTCGTTACCAGTAACAGTTTGAATTTTTAGGTTTTACTCTATTTCCTCCTATACAGATAGATGTGTTTTTTAAGTCTAAATCAAACACGGTTTGTGCTAGCTCCTTGAAACTTGACAAAATAAAGTAGTTCTAAGTTCTGTCTTTGTGGTTTGTTTCCTCTTGAAATAGCCACAAGCAAACACTGCGTAAAACACCTTTATTGGAAAGGTGTTCCAAGCTTCCAAAATACTACTGGTTTTCTGAATACTCGGCAAATTTTTTTTCATTCGACCTTGATGATCTCTGTGGTAATGATCAGTTCACTAAGTCCACTTAGCTGCCCAATTTTCACTCTTCTAGGATGAAGCGTTCGTTACCAGTAACAGTTTGAATTTTTAGGTTTCACTCTATTTCCTCCTATACAGATAGATGTGTTTTTTAAGTCTAAATCAAACACGGTTTGTGCTAGCTCCTTGAAACTTGACAAAATAAAGTAGTTCTAAGTTCTGTCTTTGTGGTTTGTTTCCTCTTGAAATAGCCACAAGCAAAGACTGCGTAAAACACATTCATTGGAAAGGTGTTCCAAGCTTCCAAAATACTAATGGTTTTCTGAGTACCCGGCAAATTTTTTTTCATCCGACCTTGATGATCTCTGTGGTAATGATCAGTTCACTAAGTCCACTTACCTGCCCAATTTTCACTCTTCTAGGATGAAGCGTTCGTTACCAGTAACAGTTTGAATTTTTAGGTTTCACTCTATTTCCTCCTATACAGATAGATGTTTTTTTTTAAGTCTAAATCAAACACGGTTTGTGCCAGCTCCTTGAAACTTGACAAAATAAAGTAGTTCTAAGTTCTGTCTTTGTGGTTTGTTTCCTCTTGAAATAGCCACAAGCAAAGACTGCGTAAAACACCTTTATTGGAAAGGTGTTCCAAGCTTCCAAAATACTACTGGTTTTAGGAATACTCGGCAAATATTTTTTCATCCGACCTTGATGATCTCTGTGGTAATGATCAGTTCACTAAGTCCACTTAGCTGCCCAATTTTCACTCTTCTAGGATGAAGCGTTCGTTACCAGTAACAGTTTGAATTTTTAGGTTTCACTCTATTTCCTCCTATACAGATAGATGTGTTTTTTAAGTCTAAATCAAACACGGTTTGTGCTAGCTTTTTGAAACTTGACAAAATAAAGTAGTTCTAAGTTCTGTTTTTGTGGTTTGTTTCCTCTTGAAATAGCCACAAGCAAAGACTGCGTAAAACACATTCATTGGAAAGGTGTTCCAAGCTTCCAAAATACTACTGGTTTTCTGAATACTCGCCAAATTTTTTTTCATCCGACCTTGATGATCTCTGTGGTAATGATCAGTTCACTAAGTCCACTTAGCTGCCCAACTTTCACTCTTCTAGGATGAAGCGTTCGTTACCAGTAACAGTTTGAATTTTTAGGTTTCACTCTATTTCCTCCTATACAGATAGATGTGTTTTTTAAGTCTAAATCAAACACGGCTTGTGCTAGCTCCTTGAAACTTGACAAAATAAAGTAGTTCTAAGTTCTGTCTTTGTGGTTTGTTTCCTCTTGGAATAGCCACAAGCAAAGACTGCGTAAAACACCTTTATTTGAAAGGTGTTCCAAGCTTCTAAAATACTACTGGTTTTTTGAATACTCGGCAAATTTTTTTTCATCCGACCTTGATGATCTCTGTGGTAATGATCAGTTCACTAAGTCCACTTACCTGCCCAATTTTCACTCTTCTAGGATGAAGCGTTCGTTACCAGTAACAGTTTGAATTTTTAGGTTTCACTCTATTTCCTCCTATACAGATAGATGGGTTTTTTAAGTCTAAATCAAACACGGTTTGTGCTAGCTCCTTGAAACTTGACAAAATAAAGTAGTTCTAAGTTCTGTCTTTGTGGTTTGTTTCCTCTTGAAATAGCCACAAGCAAAGACTGCGTAAAACACATTCATTGGAAAGGTGTTCCAAGCTTCCAAAATACTACTGGTTTTCTGAATACTCGGCAAATTTTTTATCATCCGACCTTGGTGATCTCTGTGGTAATGATCAGTTGACTAAGTCCACTTAGCTGCCCAATATTCACTCTTCTAGGATGAAGCGTTCGTTACCAGTAACAGTTTGCGTTTTTAGGTTACACTCTATTTCCTCCTATATATATAGATGTGTTTGGAAGTCTAAATCAAACACGGTTTGTGCTAGCTCCTTGAAACTTGACAAAATAAAGTACTTCTAAGTTCTGTCTTTGTGGTTTGTTTCCTCTTGAAATAGGCACAAGCAAAGACTGCATAAAACACATTCATTGGAAAGGTGTGCCAAGCTTCCAAAAAACTACTGGTTTTCGGAATACTCGGCAAATTTTTTTTCATCCGAACTTGATGATCTCTGTGGTAATGATCAGTTCACTAAGTCCACTTAGCTGCCCAATTTTCACTCTTCTAGGATGAAGCGTTCGTTACCAGTAACAGTTTGAATTTTTAGGTTTGACTCAATTTCCTCCTATACAGATAGATGTGTTTTTTAAGTCTAAATCAATCACGGTTTGTTCTAGGTCCTTGAAACTTGACAAAATAAAGTAGTTCTAAGTTCTGTCTTTGTGGTTTGTTTCCTCCTGAAATAGCCACAAGCAAAGACTGCGTAAAACACATTCATTGAAAAGGTGTTCCAAGCTTCCAAAATACTACTGGTTTTCTGAATACTCGGCAAATTTTTTTTCATCCGACCTTGATGATCTCTGTGGTAATGATCAGTTCACTAAGTCCACTTAGCTGCCCAACTTTCACTCTTCTAGGATGAAGCGTTCGTTACCAGTAACAGTTTGAATTTTTAGGTTTCACTCTATTTAATCCTATACAGATAGATGTGTTTTTTAAGTCTAAATCAAACACTGATTGTGCTAGCTCCTTGAAACTTGACAAAATAAAGAAGTTCTAAGTTCTGTCTTTGTGGTTTGTTTCCTCTTGAAATAGCCACAAGCAACACTGCGTAAAACACCTTTATTGGAAAGGTGTTTCAAGCTTCCAAAATGCTACTGGTTTTCTGAATACTCGGCAAATTTTTTCTCATCCGACCTTGATTATCTCTGTGGTAATGATCAGTTCACTAAGTCCACTTAGCTGCCCAACTTTCACTCTTCTAGGATGAAGCGTTCGTTACCAGTAACAGTTTGAATTTTTAGGTTTTACTCTATTTCCTCCTATACAGATAGATGTGTTTTTTAAGTCTAAATCAAACACGGTTTGTGCTAGCTCCTTGAAACTTGACAAAATAAAGTAGTTCTAAGTTCTGTCTTTGTGGTTTGTTTCCTCTTGAAATAGCCACAAGCAAACACTGCGTAAAACACCTTTATTGGAAAGGTGTTCCAAGCTTCCAAAATACTACTGGTTTTCTGAATACTCGGCAAATTTTTTTTCATTCGACCTTGATGATCTCTGTGGTAATGATCAGTTCACTAAGTCCACTTAGCTGCCCAATTTTCACTCTTCTAGGATGAAGCGTTCGTTACCAGTAACAGTTTGAATTTTTAGGTTTCACTCTATTTCCTCCTATACAGATAGATGTGTTTTTTAAGTCTAAATCAAACACGGTTTGTGCTAGCTCCTTGAAACTTGACAAAATAAAGTAGTTCTAAGTTCTGTCTTTGTGGTTTGTTTCCTCTTGAAATAGCCACAAGCAAAGACTGCGTAAAACACATTCATTGGAAAGGTGTTCCAAGCTTCCAAAATACTAATGGTTTTCTGAATACTCGACAAATTTTTTTTCATCCGACCTTGATGATCTCTGTGGTAATGATCAGTTCACTAAGTCCACTTACCTGCCCAATTTTCACTCTTCTAGGATGAAGCGTTCGTTACCAGTAACAGTTTGAATTTTTAGGTGTCACTCTATTTCCTCCTATACAGATAGATGTTTTTTTTAAGTCTAAATCAAACACGGTTTGTGCTAGCTCCTTGAAACTTGAAAAAATAAAGTAGTTCTAAGTTCTGTCTTTGTGGTTTGTTTCCTCTTGAAATAGCCACAAGCAAAGACTGCGTAAAACACCTTTATTGGAAAGGTGTTCCAAGCTTCCAAAATACTACTGGTTTTAGGAATACTCGGCAAATATTTTTTCATCCGACCTTGATGATCTCTGTGGTAATGATCAGTTCACTAAGTCCACTTAGCTGCCCAATTTTCACTCTTCTAGGATGAAGCGTTCGTTACCAGTAACAGTTTGAATTTTTAGGTTTCACTCTATTTCCTCCTATACAGATAGATGTGTTTTTTAAGTCTAAATCAAACACGGTTTGTGCTAGCTTTTTGAAACTTGACAAAATAAAGTAGTTCTAAGTTCTGTTTTTGTGGTTTGTTTCCTCTTGAAATAGCCACAAGCAAAGACTGCGTAAAACACATTCATTGGAAAGGTGTCCCAAGCTTCCAAAATACTACTGGTTTTCTGAATACTCGCCAAATTTTTTTTCATCCGACCTTGATGATCTCTGTGGTAATGATCAGTTCACTAAGTCCACTTAGCTGCCCAACTTTCACTCTTCTAGGATGAAGCGTTCGTTACCAGTAACAGTTTGAATTTTTAGGTTTCACTCTATTTCCTCCTATACAGATAGATGTGTTTTTTAAGTCTAAATCAAACACGGCTTGTGATAGCTCCTTGAAACTTGACAAAATAAAGTAGTTCTAAGTTCTGTCTTTGTGGTTTGTTTCCTCTTGGAATAGCCACAAGCAAAGACTGCGTAAAACACCTTTATTTGAAAGGTGTTCCAAGCTTCTAAAATACTACTGGTTTTTTGAATACTCGGCAAATTTTTTTTCATCCGACCTTGATGATCTCTGTGGTAATGATCAGTTCACTAAGTCCACTTACCTGCCCAATTTTCACTCTTCTAGGATGAAGCGTTCGTTACCAGTAACAGTTTGAATTTTTAGGTTTCACTCTATTTCCTCCTATACAGATAGATGGGTTTTTTAAGTCTAAATCAAACACGGTTTGTGCTAGCTCCTTGAAACTTGACAAAATAAAGTAGTTCTAAGTTCTGTCTTTGTGGTTTGTTTCCTCTTGAAATAGCCACAAGCAAAGACTGCGTAAAACACATTCATTGGAAAGGTGTTCCAAGCTTCCAAAATACTACTGGTTTTCTGAATACTCGGCAAATTTTTTATCATCCGACCTTGGTGATCTCTGTGGTAATGATCAGTTGACTAAGTCCACTTAGCTGCCCAATATTCACTCTTCTAGGATGAAGCGTTCGTTACCAGTAACAGTTTGCGTTTTTAGGTTACACTCTATTTCCTCCTATATATATAGATGTGTTTGGAAGTCTAAATCAAACACGGTTTGTGCTAGCTCCTTGAAACTTGACAAAATAAAGTACTTCTAAGTTCTGTCTTTGTGGTTTGTTTCCTCTTGAAATAGGCACAAGCAAAGACTGCATAAAACACATTCATTGGAAAGGTGTGCCAAGCTTCCAAAAAACTACTGGTTTTCGGAATACTAGGCAAATTTTTTTTCATCCGAACTTGATGATCTCTGTGGTAATGATCAGTTCACTAAGTCCACTTAGCTGCCCAATTTTCACTCTTCTAGGATGAAGCGTTCGTTACCAGTAACAGTTTGAATTTTTAGGTTTGACTCAATTTCCTCCTATACAGATAGATGTGTTTTTTAAGTCTAAATCAATCACGGTTTGTTCTAGGTCCTTGAAACTTGACAAAATAAAGTAGTTCTAAGTTCTGTCTTTGTGGTTTGTTTCCTCCTGAAATAGCCACAAGCAAAGACTGCGTAAAACACATTCATTGAAAAGGTGTTCCAAGCTTCCAAAATACTACTGGTTTTCTGAATACTCGGCAAATTTTTTTTCATCCGACCTTGATGATCTCTGTGGTAATGATCAGTTCACTAAGTCCACTTAGCTGCCCAACTTTCACTCTTCTAGGATGAAGCGTTCGTTACCAGTAACAGTTTGAATTTTTAGGTTTCACTCTATTTAATCCTATACAGATAGATGTGTTTTTTAAGTCTAAATCAAACACTGATTGTGCTAGCTCCTTGAAACTTGACAAAATAAAGAAGTTCTAAGTTCTGTCTTTGTGGTTTGTTTCCTCTTGAAATAGCCACAAGCAACACTGCGTAAAACACCTTTATTGGAAAGGTGTTTCAAGCTTCCAAAATGCTACTGGTTTTCTGAATACTCGGCAAATTTTTTCTCATCCGACCTTGATTATCTCTGTGGTAATGATCAGTTCACTAAGTCCACTTAGCTGCCCAACTTTCACTCTTCTAGGATGAAGCGTTCGTTACCAGTAACAGTTTGAATTTTTAGGTTTCACTCTATTTCCTCCTATACAGATAGATGTGTTTTTTAAGTCTAAATCAAACACGGTTTGTGCTAGCTCCTTGAAACTTGACAAAATAAAGTAGTTCTAAGTTCTGTCTTTGTGGTTTGTTTCCTCTTGAAATAGCCACAAGCAAACACTGCTTAAAACACCTTTATAGGAAAGGTGTTCCAAGCTTCCAAAATACTACTGGTTTTAGGAATACTCGGCAAATTTTTTTCATCCGACCTTGATGATCTCTGTGGTAATGATCAGTTCACTAAGTCCACTTAGCTGCCCAATTTTCACTCTTCTAGGATGAAGCGTTCGTTACCAGTAACAGTTTGAATTTTTAGGTTTCACTCTATTTCCTCCTATACAGATAGATGTGTTTTTTAAGTCTAAATCAAACACGGTTTGTGATAGCTCCTTGAAACTTGACAAAATAAAGTAGTTCTAAGTTCTGTCTTTGTGGTTTGTTTCCTCCTGAAATAGCCCCAAGCAAAGACTGCGGAAAACACATTCATTGGAAAGGTGTGCCAAGCTTCCAAAATACTACTGGTTTTCTGAATACTCGCCAAATTTTTTTTCATCCGACCTTGATGATCTCTGTGGTAATGATCAGTTCACTAAGTCCACTTAGCTGCCCAACTTTCACTCTTCTAGGATGAAGCGTTCGTTACCAGTAACAGTTTGAATTTTTAGGTTTCACTCTATTTCCTCCTATACAGATAGATGTGTTTTTTAAGTCTAAATCAAACACGGTTTGTGCTAGCTCCTTGAAACTTGACAAAATAAAGTAGTTCTAAGTTCTGTCTTTGTGGTTTGTTTCCTCTTGAAATAGCCACAAGCAAACACTGCGTAAAACACCTTTATTGGAAAGGTGTTCCAAGCTTCCAAAATACTACTGGTTTTCTGAATACTCGGCAAATTTTTTTTCATTCGACCTTGATGATCTCTGTGGTAATGATCAGTTCACTAAGTCCACTTAGCTGCCCAATTTTCACTCTTCTAGGATGAAGCGTTCGTTACCAGTAACAGTTGAATTTTTAGGTTTCACTCTATTTCCTCCTATACAGATAGATGGGTTTTTTAAGTCTAAATCAAACACGGTTTGTGCTAGCTCCTTGAAACTTGACAAAATAAAGTAGTTCTAAGTTCTGTCTTTGTGGTTTGTTTCCTCTTGAAATAGCCACAAGCAAAGACTGCGTAAAACACATTCATTGGAAAGGTGTTCCAAGCTTCCAAAATACTACTGGTTTTCTGAATACTCAGCAAATTTTTTTTCATCCGACCTTGATGATCTCTGTGGTAATGATCAGTTCACTAATTCCACTTACCTGCCCAATTTTCACTCTTCTAGGATGAAGCGTTCGTTACCAGTAACAGTTTGAATTTTTAGGTTTCACTCTATTTCCTCCTATACAGATAGATGGGTTTTTTAAGTCTAAATCAAACACGGTTTGTGCTAGCTCCTTGAAACTTGACAAAATAAAGTAGTTCTAAGTTCTGTCTTTGTGGTTTGTTTCCTCTTGAAATAGCCACAAGCAAAGACTGCGTAAAACACCTTTATTTTAAAGGTGTTCCAAGCTTCCAAAATACTACTGGTTTTCTGAATACTCGGCAAATTTTTTTTCATCCGACCTTGATGATCTCTGTGGTAATGATCAGTTCACTAAGTCCACTTAGCTGCCCAACTTTAACTCTTCTAGGATGAAGCGTTCGTTACCAGTAACAGTTTGAATTTTTAGGTTTCACTCTATTTCCTCCTATACAGATAGATGGGTTTTTTAAGTCTAAATCAAACACGGTTTGTGCTAGCTCCTTGAAACTTGACAAAATAAAGTAGTTCTAAGTTCTGTCTTTGTGGTTTGTTTCCTCTTGAAATAGCCACAAGCAAAGACTGCGTAAAACTCATTCATTGGAAAGGTGTTCCAAGCTTCCAAAATACTACTGGTTTTCTGATTACTCGGCAAATTTTTTTTCATCCGACCTTGATGATCTCTGTGGTAATGATCAGTTCACTAAGTCCACTTAGCTGCCCAACTTTCACTATTCTCGGATGAAGCGTTCGTTACCAGTAACAGTTTGAATTTTTGGGTTTCACTCTATTTCCTCCTATACAGATAGATGTGTTTTTTAAGTCTAAATCAAACACGGTTTGTGCTAGCTCCTTGAAACTTGACAAAATAAAGTAGTTCTAAGTTCTGTCTTTGTGGTTTGTTTCCTCTTGAAATAGCCACAAGCAAAGACTGCGTAAAACACCTTCATTGGAAAGGTGTGCCAAGCTTCCAAAAAACTACTGGTTTTCTGAATACTCGGCAAATTTTTTTTCATCCGACCTTGATGATCTGTGTGGTAATGATCAGTTTACTTAGTCCACTTAGCTGGCCAATATTCACTCTTCTAGGATGAAGCGTTCGTTACCAGTAACAGTTTGAGTTTTTAGGTTTCACTCTATTTCCTCCTATATATATAGATGTGTTTGGAAGTCTAAATCAAACACGGTTTGTGCTAGCTCCTTGAAACTTGACAAAATAAAGTAGTTCTAAGTTCTGTCTCTGTGGTTTGTTTCCTCTTGAATTAGCCACAAGCAAAGACTGCGAAAAACACCTTTATTGGAAAGGTGTTCCAAGCTTCCAAAATACTACTGGTTTTCTGAATACTCGGCAAATTTTTTTTCATCCGACCTTGATGATCTCTGTGGTAGTGATCAGTTCACTAAGTCCACTTACCTGCCCAATTTTCACTCTTCTAGGATGAAGCGTTCGTTACCAGTAACAGTTTGAATTTTTAGGTTTCACTCTATTTCCTCCTATACAGATAGATGTGTTTTTTAAGTCTAAATCAAACACGGTTTGTGCTAGCTCCTTGAAACTTGACAAAATAAAGTAGTTCTAAGTTCTGTCTTTGTGGTTTGTTTCCTCTTGAAATAGCCACAAGCAAAGACTGCGTAAAACACATTCATTGGAAAGGTGTCCCAAGCTTCCAAAATACTACTGGTTTTCTGAATACTCGGCAAAATTTTTTTCATCCGACCTTGATGATCTCTGTGGTAATGATCAGTTCACTAAGTCCACTTAGCTGCCCAATTTTGACTCTTCTAGGATGAAGCATTCGTTACCAGTAACAGTTTGAATTTTTAGGTTTCACTCTATTTCCTCCTATACAGATAGATGTGTTTTTTAAGTCTAAATCAAACACAGTTTGTGCTAGCTCCTTGAAACTTGACAAAATAAAGTAGTTCTAAGTTCTGTTTTTGTGGTTTGTTTCCTCTTGAAATAGCCACAAGCAAAGACTGCGTAAAACACATTCATTGGAAAGGTGTTCCAAGCTTCCAAAATACTATTGTTTTTCTGAATACTCGGCAAAATTTTTTTCATCCGACCTTGATGATCTCTGTGGTAATGATCAGTTCACTAAGTCCACTTAGCTGCCCAAATTTCACTCTTCTAGGATGAAGCGTTCGTTACCAGTAACAGTTTGAATTTTTAGGTTTCAATCTATTTCCTCCTATACAGATACATGTGTTTTTTAAGTCTAAATCAAACACGGTTTGTGCTAGCTCCTTGAAACTTGACAAAATAAAGTAGTTCTAAGTTCTGTCTTTGTGGTTTGTTTCCTCTTGAAATAGCCACAAGCAAACACTGCGTAAAACACCTTTATTGGAAAGGTGTTCCAAGCTTCCAAAATGCTACTGGTTTTCTGAATACTCGGCAAATTTTTTTTCATCCGACCTTGATGATCTCTGTGGTAATGATCAGTTCACTAAGTCCACTTAGCTGCCCAATTTTCACTCTTCTAGGATGAAGCGTTCGTTACCAGTAACAGTTTGAATTTTTAGGTTTCACTCTATTTCCCCCTATACAGATAGATGTGTTTTTTAAGTCTAAATCAAACACGGTTTGTGCTAGATCCTTGAAACTTGACAAAATAAAGTAGTTCTAAGTTCTGTCTTTGTGGTTTGTTTCCTCTTGAAATAGCCACAAGCAAAGACTGCGTAAAACACATTCATTGGAAAGGTGTTCCAAGCTTCCAAAATACTACTGGTTTTCTGAATACTCGGCAAATTTTTTTTCATCCGACCTTGATGATCTCTGTGGTAATGATCAGTTCACTAAGTCCACTTAGCTGCCCAATTTTCACTCTTCTAGGATGAAGCGTTCGTTACCAGTAACACTTTGAATTTTTAGGTTTCACTCTATTTCCTCCTATACAGATAGATGTGTTTTTTAAGTCTAATTCAAACACGGTTTGTGCTAGCTCCTTGAAACTTGACAAAATAAAGTAGTTCTAAGTTCTGTCTTTGTGGTTTGTTTCCTCTTGGAATAGCCACAAGCAAAGACTGCGTAAAACACCTTTATTTGAAAGGTGTTCCAAGCTTCCAAAATACTACTGGTTTTCTGAATACTCGGCAAATTTTTTTTCATCCGACCTTGATGATCTCTGTGGTAATGACCAGTTCACTAATTCCACTTAGCTGCCCAATTTTCACTCTTCTAGGATGAAGCGTTCGTTACCAGTAACAGTTTGAATTTTTAGGTTTCACTCTATTTCCTCCTATACAGATAGATGGGTTTTTTAAGTCTAAATCAAACACCGTTTGTGCTAGCTCCTTGAAACTTGACAAAATAAAGTAGTTCTAAGTTCTGTCTCTGTGGTTTGTTTCCTCTTGAAATAGCCACAAGCAAAGACTGCGTAAAACACCTTTATTTTAAAGGTGTTCCAAGCTTCCAAAATACTACTGGTTTTCTGAATACTCGGCAAATTTTTTTTCATCCGACCTTGATGATCTCTGTGGTAATGATCAGTTCACTAAGTCCACTTAGCTGCCCAACTTTCACTCTTCTAGGATGAAGCGTTCGTTACCAGTAACAGTTTGAATTTTTAGGTTTCACTCTATTTCCTCCTATACAGATAGATGGGTTTTTTAAGTCTAAATCAAACACGGTTTGTGCTAGCTCCTTGAAACTTGACAAAATAAAGTAGTTCTAAGTTCTGTCTTTGTGGTTTGTTTCCTCTTGAAATAGCCACAAGCAAAGACTGCGTAAAACTCATTCATTGGAAAGGTGTTCCAAGCTTCCAAAATACTACTGGTTTTCTGATTACTCGGCAAATTTTTTTTCATCCGACCTTGATGATCTCTGTGGTAATGATCAGTTCACTAAGTCCACTTAGCTGCCCAACTTTCACTATTCTCGGATGAAGCGTTCGTTACCAGTAACAGTTTGAATTTTTGGGTTTCACTCTATTTCCTCCTATACAGATAGATGTGTTTTTTAAGTCTAAATCAAACACGGTTTGTGCTAGCTCCTTGAAACTTGACAAAATAAAGTAGTTCTAAGTTCTGTCTTTGTGGTTTGTTTCCTCTTGAAATAGCCACAAGCAAAGACTGCGTAAAACACCTTCATTGGAAAGGTGTGCCAAGCTTCCAAAAAACTACTGGTTTTCTGAATACTCGGCAAATTTTTTTTCATCCGACCTTGATGATCTGTGTGGTAATGATCAGTTTACTTAGTCCACTTAGCTGGCCAATATTCACTCTTCTAGGATGAAGCGTTCGTTACCAGTAACAGTTTGAGTTTTTAGGTTTCACTCTATTTCCTCCTATATATATAGATGTGTTTGGAAGTCTAAATCAAACACGGTTTGTGCTAGCTCCTTGAAACTTGACAAAATAAAGTAGTTCTAAGTTCTGTCTCTGTGGTTTGTTTCCTCTTGAATTAGCCACAAGCAAAGACTGCGAAAAACACCTTTATTGGAAAGGTGTTCCAAGCTTCCAAAATACTACTGGTTTTCTGAATACTCGGCAAATTTTTTTTCATCCGACCTTGATGATCTCTGTGGTAGTGATCAGTTCACTAAGTCCACTTAGCTGCCCAATTTTCACTCTTCTAGGATGAAGCGTTCGTTACCAGTAACAGTTTGAATTTTTAGGTTTCACTCTATTTCCTCCTATACAGATAAATGTGTTTTTTAAGTCTAAATCAAACACGGTTTGTGCTACCTCCTTGAAACTTGACAAAATAAAGTAGTTCTAAGTTCTGTCTTTGTGGTTTGTTTCCTCTTGAAATAGCCACAAGCAGACTGCGTAAAACACATTCATTGGAAAGGTGTTCAGAGCTTCCAAAATACTACTGGTTTTCTGAATACTCGGCAAAATTTTTTTCATCCGACCTTGATGATCTCTGTGGTAATGATCAGTTCACTAAGTCCACTTAGCTGCCCAACTTTCACTCTTCTAGGATGAAGCGTTCGTTACCAGTAACAGTTTCAATTTTTAGGTTTCACTCTATTTCCTCCTATACAGATAGATGTGTTTTTTAAGTCTAAATCAAACACGGTTTGTGCTAGCTCCTTGAAACTTGACAAAATAAAGTAGTTCTAAGTTCTGTCTTTGTGGTTTGTTTCCTCTTGAAATAGCCACAAGCAAAGACTGCGTAAAACACATTCATTGGAAAGGTGTTCCAAGCTTCCAAAATACTACTGGTTTTCTGAATACTCGGCAAATTTTTTTTCATCCGACCTTGATGATCTCTGTGGTAATGATCACTTCACTAAGTCCACTTAGCTGCCCAATTTTGACTCTTCTAGGATGAAGCGTTCGTTACCAGTAACAGTTTGAATTTTTAGGTTTCACTCTATTTCCTCCTATACAGATAGATGTGTTTTTTAAGTCTAAATCAAACACGGTTTGTGCTAGCTCCTTGAAACTTGACAAAATAAAGTAGTTCTAAGTTCTGTCTTTGTGGTTTGTTTCCTCTTGAAATAGCCACAAGCAAAGACTGCGTAAAACACCTTCTTTGGAAAGGTGTGCCAAGCTTCCAAAAAACTACTGGTTTTCTGAATACTCGGCAAATTTTTTTTCATCCGACCTTGATGATCTGTGTGGTAATGATCAGTTTACTTAGTCCACTTAGCTGGCCAATATTCACTCTTCTAGGATGAAGCGTTCGTTACCAGTAACAGTTTGAGTTTTTAGGTTTCACTCTATTTCCTCCTATATATATAGATGTGTTTGGAAGTCTAAATCAAACACGGTTTGTGCTAGCTCCTTGAAACTTGACAAAATAAAGTAGTTCTAAGTTCTGTCTCTGTGGTTTGTTTCCTCTTGAATTAGCCACAAGCAAAGACTGCGAAAAACACCTTTATTGGAAAGGTGTTCCAAGCTTCCAAAATACTACTGGTTTTCTGAATACTCGGCAAATTTTTTTTCATCCGACCTTGATGATCTCTGTGTTAGTGATCAGTTCACTAAGTCCACTTAGCTGCCCAATTTTCACTCTTCTAGGATGAAGCGTTCGTTACCAGTAACAGTTTGAATTTTTAGGTTTCACTCTATTTCCTCCTATACAGATAGATGTGTTTTTTAAGTCTAAATCAAACACGGTTTGTGCTACCTCCTTGAAACTTGACAAAATAAAGTAGTTCTAAGTTCTGTCTTTGTGGTTTGTTTCCTCTTGAAATAGCCACAAGCAAAGACTGCGTAAAACACATTCATTGGAAAGGTGTTCAGAGCTTCCAAAATACTACTGGTTTTCTGAATACTCGGCAAAATTTTTTTCATCCGACCTTTATGATCTCTGTGGTAATGATCAGTTCACTAAGTCCACTTAGCTGCCCAACTTTCACTCTTCTAGGATGAAGCGTTCGTTACCAGTAACAGTTTCAATTTTTAGGTTTCACTCTATTTCCTCCTATACAGATAGATGTGTTTTTTAAGTCTAAATCAAACACGGTTTGTGCTAGCTCCTTGAAACTTGAAAAAATAAAGTAGTTCTAAGTTCTGTCTTTGTGGTTTGTTTCCTCTTGAAATAGCCACAAGCAAAGACTGCGTAAAACACATTCATTGGAAAGGTGTTCCAAGCTTCCAAAATACTACTGGTTTTCTGAATACTCGGCAAATTTTTTTTCATCCGACCTTGATGATCTCTGTGGTAATGATCACTTCACTAAGTCCACTTAGCTGCCCAATTTTGACTCTTCTAGGATGAAGCGTTCGTTACCAGTAACAGTTTGAATTTTTAGGTTTCACTCTATTTCCTCCTATACAGATAGATGTGTTTTTTAAGTCTAAATCAAACACGGTTTGTGCTAGCTCCTTGAAACTTGACAAAATAAAGTAGTTCTAAGTTCTGTCTTTGTGGTTTGTTTCCTCTTGAAATAGCCACAAGCAAACACTGCGTAAAACACCTTTATTGGAAAGGTGTTCCAAGCTTCCAAAATACTACTGGTTTTCTGAATACTCGGCAAATTTTTTTTCATCCGACCTTGATGATCTCTGTGGTAATGATCAGTTCACTAAGTCCACTTAGCTGCCCAATTTTCACTCTTCTAGGATGAAGCGTTCGTTACCAGTAACAGTTTGAATTTTTAGGTTTCACTCTATTTCCTCCTATACAGATAGATGTGTTTTTTAAGTCTAAATCAAACACGGTTTGTGCTAGCTCCTTGAAACTTGACAAAATAAAGTAGTTCTAAGTTCTGTCTTTGTGGTTTGTTTCCTCTTGAAATAGCCACAAGCAAAGACTGCGTAAAACACATTCATTGGAAAGGTGTTCCAAGCTTCCAAAATACTACTGGTTTTAGGAATACTCGGCAAATTTTTTTTCATCCGACCTTGATGATCTCTGTGGTAATGATCAGTTCACTAAGTCCACTTACCTGCCCAATTTTCACTCTTCTAGGATGAAGCGTTCGTTACCAGTAACAGTTTGAATTTTTAGGTTTCACTCTATTTCCTCCTATACAGATAGATGTTTTTTTTAAGTCTAAATCAAACACGGTTTTTGCTAGCTCCTTGAAACTTGACAAAATAAAGTAGTTCTAAGTTCTGTCTTTGTGGTTTGTTTCCTCTTGAAATAGCCACAAGCAAAGACTGCGTAAAACACCTTTATTTGAAACGTGTTCCAAGCTTCCAAAATACTACTGGTTTTAGGAATACTCGGCAAATATTTTTTCATCCGACCTTGATGATCTCTGTGGTAATGATCAGTTCACTAAGTCCACTTAGCTGCCCAATTTTCACTCTTCTAGGATGAAGCGTTCGTTACCAGTAACAGTTTGAATTTTTAGGTTTCACTCTATTTCCTCCTATACAGATAGATGTGTTTTTTAAGTCTAAATCAAACACGGTTTGTGCTAGCTTTTTGAAACTTGACAAAATAAAGTAGTTCTAAGTTCTGTCTTTGTGGTTTGTTTCCTCTTGAAATAGCCACAAGCAAAGACTGCGTAAAACACATTCATTGGAAAGGTGTCCCAAGCTTCCAAAATACTACTGGTTTTCTGAATACTCGGCAAATTTTTTTCATCCGACCTTGATGATCTCTGTGGTAATGATCAGTTCACTAAGTCCACTTAGCTGCCCAATTTTGACTCTTCTAGGATGAAGCATTCGTTACCAGTAACAGTTTGAATTTTTAGGTTTCACTCTATTTCCTCCTATACAGATAGATGTGTTTTTTAAGTCTAAATCAAACACGGTTTGTGCTAGCTCCTTGAAACTTGACAAAATAAAGTAGTTCTAAGTTCTGTTTTTGTGGTTTGTTTCCTCTTGAAATAGCCACAAGCAAAGACTGCGTAAAACACATTCATTGGAAAGGTGTGCCAAGCTTCCAAAATACTACTGGTTTTCTGAATACTCGCCAAATTTTTTTTCATCCGACCTTGATGATCTCTGTGGTAATGATCAGTTCACTAAGTCCACTTAGCTGCCCAACTTTCACTCTTCTAGGATGAAGCGTTCGTTACCAGTAACAGTTTGAATTTTTAGGTTTCACTCTATTTCCTCCTATACAGATAGATGTGTTTTTTAAGTCTAAATCAAACACGGCTTGTGCTAGCTCCTTGAAACTTGACAAAATAAAGTAGTTCTAAGTTCTGTCTTTGTGGTTTGTTTCCTCTTGAAATAGCCACAAGCAAAGACTGCGTAAAACACCTTTATTGGAAAGGTGTTCCAAGCTTCCAAAATACTACTGGTTTTAGGAATACTCGGCAAATATTTTTTCATCCGACCTTGATGATCTCTGTGGTAATGATCAGTTCACTAAGTCCACTTAGCTGCCCAACTTTCACTCTTCTAGGATGAAGCGTTCGTTACCAGTAACAGTTTGAATTTTCAGGTTTCACTCTATTTCCTCCTATACAGATAGATGGGTTTTTTAAGTCTAAATCAAACACGGTTTGTGCTAGCTCCTTGAAACTTGACAAAATAAAGTAGTTCTAAGTTCTGTCTTTGTGGTTTGTTTCCTCTTGAAATAGCCACAAGCAAAGACTGCGTAAAACTCATTCATTGGAAAGGTGTTCCAAGCTTCCAAAATACTACTGGTTTTCTGATTACTCGGCAAATTTTTTTTCATCCGACCTTGATGATCTCTGTGGTAATGATCAATTCACTAAGTCCACTTAGCTGCCCAACTTTCACTATTCTCGGATGAAGCGTTCGTTACCAGTAACAGTTTGAATTTTTGGGTTTCACTCTATTTCCTCCTATACAGATAGATGTGTTTTTTAAGTCTAAATCAAACACGGTTTGTTCTAGCTCCTTGAAACTTGACAAAATAAAGTAGTTCTAAGTTCTGTCTTTGTGGTTTGTTTCCTCTTGAAATAGCCACAAGCAAAGACTGCGTAAAACACATTCATTGGAAAGGTGTTCAGAGCTTCCAAAATACTACTGGTTTTCTGAATACTCGGCAAAATTTTTTTCATCCGACCTTGATGATCTCTGTGGTAATGATCAGTTCACTAAGTCCACTTAGCTGCCCAACTTTCACTCTTCTAGGATGAAGCGTTCGTTACCAGTAACAGTTTCAATTTTTAGGTTTCACTCTATTTCCTCCTATACAGATAGATGTGTTTTTTAAGTCTAAATCAAACACGGTTTGTGCTAGCTCCTTGAAACTTGACAAAATAAAGTAGTTCTAAGTTCTGTCTTTGTGGTTTGTTTCCTCTTGAAATAGCCACTAGCAGAGACTGCGTAAAACACATTCATTGGAAAGGTGTTCCAAGCTTCCAAAATGCTACTGGTTTTCTGAATACTCGGCAAATTTTTTTTCATCCGACCTTGATGATCTCTGTGGTAATGATCAGTTCACTAAGTCCACTTAGCTGCCCAATTTTCACTCTTCTAGGATGAAGCGTTCGTTACCAGTAACAGTTTGAATTTTTAGGTTTCACTCTATTTCCTCCTATACAGATAGATGTGTTTTTTAAGTCTAAATCAAACACGGTTTGTGCTAGATCCTTGAAACTTGACAAAAAAAGTAGTTCTAAGTTCTGTCTTTGTGGTTTGTTTCCTCTTGAAATAGCCACAAGCAAAGACTGCGTAAAACACATTCATTGGAAAGGTGTTCCAAGCTTCCAAAATACTACTGGTTTTCTGAATACTCGGCAAATTTTTTTTCATCCGACCTTGATGATCTCTGTGGTAATGATCAGTTCACTAAGTCCACTTAGCTGCCCAATTTTGACTCTTCTAGGATGAAGCGTTCATTACCAGGAACAGTTTGAATTTTTAGGTTTCACTCTATTTCCTCCTATACAGATAGATGTGTTTTTTAAGTCTAAATCAAACACGGTTTGTGCTAGCTCCTTGAAACTTGACAAAATAAAGTAGTTCTAAGTTCTGTCTTTGTGGTTTGTTTCCTCTTGAAATAGCCACAAGCAAAGACTGCGTAAAACACCTTCATTGGAAAGGTGTGCCAAGCTTCCAAAAAACTACTTGTTTTCTGAATACTCGGGAAATTTTTTTTCATCCGGCATTGATGATCTCTGTGGTAATGATCAGTTTACTTAGTCCACTTAGCTGCCCAATATTCACTCTTCTAGGATGAAGCGTTCGTTACCAGTAACAGTTTGAGTTTTTAGGTTTCACTCTATTTCCTCCTATATATATAGATGTGTTTGGAAGTCTAAATCAAACACGGTTTGTGCTAGCTCCTTGAAACTTGACAAAATAAAGTAGTTCTAAGTTCTGTCTCTGTGGTTTGTTTCCTCTTGAAATAGCCACAAGCAAAGACTGTGAAAAACACCTTTATTGGAAAGGTGTTCCAAGCTTCCAAAATACTACTGGTTTTCTGAATACTCGGCAAATTTTTTTTCATCCGACCTTGATGATCTCTGTGGTAGTGATCAGTTCACTAAGTCCACTTACCTGCCCAATTTTCACTCTTCTAGGATGAAGCGTTCGTTACCAGTAACAGTTTGAATTTTTAGGTTTCACTCTATTTCCTCCTATACAGATAGATGGGTTTTTTAAGTCTAAATCAAACACGGTTTGTGCTAGCTCCTTGAAACTTGACAAAATAAAGTAGTTCTAAGTTCTGTCTTTGTGGTTTGTTTCCTCTTGAAATAGCCACAAGCAAAGACTGCGAAAAACACCTTTATTGGAAAGGTGTTCCAAGCTTCCAAAATACTACTGGTTTTCTGAATACTCGGCAAATTTTTTTTCATCCGACCTTGATGATCTCTGTGGTAGTGATCAGTTCACTAAGTCCACTTACCTGCCCAATTTTCACTCTTCTAGGATGAAGCGTTCGTTACCAGTAACAGTTTGAATTTTTAGGTTTCACTCTATTTCCTCCTATACAGATAGATGGGTTTTTTAAGTCTAAATCAAACACGGTTTGTGCTAGCTCCTTGAAACTTGACAAAATAAAGTAGTTCTAAGTTCTGTCTTTGTGGTTTGTTTCCTCTTGAAATAGCCACAAGCAAAGACTGCGTAAAACACATTCATTGGAAAGGTGTTCAGAGCTTCCAAAATACTACTGGTTTTCTGAATACTCGGCAAAATTTTTTTCATCCGACCTTGATGATCTCTGTGGTAATGATCAGTTCACTAAGTCCACTTAGCTGCCCAATTTTGACTCTTCTAGGATGAAGCGTTCGTTACCAGTAACAGTTTGAATTTTTAGGTTTCACTCTATTTCCTCCTATACAGATAGATGTGTTTTTTAAGTCTAATTCAAACACGGTTTGTGCTAGCTCCTTGAAACTTGACAAAATTAAGTAGTTCTAAGTTCTGTCTTTGTGGTTTGTTTCCTCTTGAAATAGCCACAAGCAAAGACTGCGTAAAACACCTTCATTGGAAAGGTGTGCCAAGCTTCCAAAAAACTACTGATTTTCTGAATACTCGGCAAATTTTTTTTCATCCGACCTTGATGATCTGTGTGGTAATGATCAGTTTACTTAATCCACTTAGCTGCCCAATATTCACTCTTCTAGGATGAAGCGTTCGTTACCAGTAACAGTTTGAGTTTTTAGGTTTCACTCTATTTCCTCCTATATATATAGATGTGTTTGGAAGTCTAAATCAAACACGGTTTGTGCTAGCTCCTTGAAACTTGACAAAATAAAGTAGTTCTAAGTTCTGTCTCTGTGGTTTGTTTCCTCTTGAAATAGCCACAAGCAAAGACTGTGAAAAACACCTTTATTGGAAAGGTGTTCCAAGCTTCCAAAATACTACTGGTTTTCTGAATACTCGGCAAATTTTTTTTCATCCGACCTTGATGATCTCTGTGGTAGTGATCAGTTCACTAAGTCCACTTACCTGCCCAATTTTCACTCTTCTAGGATGAAGCGTTCGTTACCAGTAACAGTTTGAATTTTTAGGTTTCACTCTATTTCCTCCTATACAGATAGATGGGTTTTTTAAGTCTAAATCAAACACGGTTTGTGCTAGCTCCTTGAAACTTGACAAAATAAAGTAGTTCTAAGTTCTGTCTTTGTGGTTTGTTTCCTCTTGAAATAGCCACAAGCAAAGACTGCGAAAAACACCTTTATTGGAAAGGTGTTCCAAGCTTCCAAAATACTACTGGTTTTCTGAATACTCGGCAAATTTTTTTTCATCCGACCTTGATGATCTCTGTGGTAGTGATCAGTTCACTAAGTCCACTTACCTGCCCAATTTTCACTCTTCTAGGATGAAGCGTTCGTTACCAGTAACAGTTTGAATTTTTAGGTTTCACTCTATTTCCTCCTATACAGATAGATGGGTTTTTTAAGTCTAAATCAAACACTGATTGTGCTAGCTCCTTGAAACTTGACAAAATAAAGTAGTTCTAAGTTCTGTCTTTGTGGTTTGTTTCCTCTTGAAATAGCCACAAGCAACACTGCGGAAAACACCTTTATTGGAAAGGTGTTTCAAGCTTCCAAAATGCTACTGGTTTTCTGAATACTCGCCAAATTTTTTTTCATCCGACCTTGATGATCTCTGTGGTAATGATCAGTTCACTAAGTCCACTTAGCTGCCCAACTTTTACTCTTCTAGGATGAAGCGTTCGTTACCAGTAACAGTTTGAATTTTTAGGTTTCACTCTATTTCCTCCTATACAGATAGATGTGTTTTTTAAGTCTAAATCAAACACGGTTTGTGCTAGCTCCTTGAAACTTGACAAAATAAAGTAGTTCTAAGTTCTGTCTTTGTGGTTTGTTTCCTCTTGAAATAGCCACAAGCAAACACTGCGTAAAACACCTTTATTGGAAAGGTGTTCCAAGCTTCCAAAATACTACTGGTTTTCTGAATACTCGGCAAATTTTTTTTCATCCGACCTTGATGATCTCTGTGGTAATGATCAGTTCACTAAGTCCACTTAGCTGCCCAATTTTCACTCTTCTAGGATGAAGCGTTCGTTACCAGTAACAGTTTGAATTTTTAGGTTTCACTCTATTTCCTCCTATACAGATAGATGTGTTTTTTAAGTCTAAATCAAACACGGTTTGTGCTAGCTCCTTGAAACTTGACAAAATAAAGTAGTTCTAAGTTCTGTCTTTGTGGTTTGTTTCCTCTTGAAATAGCCACAAGCAAAGACTGCGTAAAACACATTCATTGGAAAGGTGTTCCAAGCTTCCAAAATACTACTGGTTTTCTGAATACTCGGCAAATTTTTTTTCATCCGACCTTGATGATCTCTGTGGTAATGATCAGTTCACTAAGTCCACTTACCTGCCCAATTTTCACTCTTCTAGGATGAAGCGTTCGTTACCAGTAACAGTTTGAATTTTTAGGTTTCACTCTATTTCCTCCTATACAGATAGATGTTTTTTTTAAGTCTAAATCAAACACGGTTTTTGCTAGCTCCTTGAAACTTGACAAAATAAAGTAGTTCTAAGTTCTGTCTTTGTGGTTTGTTTCCTCTTGAAATAGCCACAAGCAAAGACTGCGTAAAACACCTTTATTGGAAAGGTGTTCCAAGCTTCCAAAATACTACTGGTTTTAGGAATACTCGGCAAATATTTTTTCATCCGACCTTGATGATCTCTGTGGTAATGATCAGTTCACTAAGTCCACTTAGCTGCCCAATTTTCACTCTTCTAGGATGAAGCGTTCGTTACCAGTAACAGTTTGAATTTTTAGGTTTCACTCTATTTCCTCCTATACAGATAGATGTGTTTTTTAAGTCTAAATCAAACACGGTTTGTGCTAGCTTTTTGAAACTTGACAAAATAAAGTAGTTCTAAGTTCTGTCTTTGTGGTTTGTTTCCTCTTGAAATAGCCACAAGCAAAGACTGCGTAAAACACATTCATTGGAAAGGTGTCCCAAGCTTCCAAAATACTACTGGTTTTCTGAATACTCGGCAAAATTTTTTTCATCCGACCTTGATGATCTCTGTGGTAATGATCAGTTCACTAAGTCCACTTAGCTGCCCAATTTTGACTCTTCTAGGATGAAGCATTCGTTACCAGTAACAGTTTGAATTTTTAGGTTTCACTCTATTTCCTCCTATACAGATAGATGTGTTTTTTAAGTCTAAATCAAACACGGTTTGTGCTAGCTCCTTGAAACTTGACAAAACAAAGTAGTTCTAAGTTCTGTTTTTGTGGTTTGTTTCCTCTTGAAATAGCCACAAGCAAAGACTGCGTAAAACACATTCATTGGAAAGGTGTGCCAAGCTTCCAAAATACTACTGGTTTTCTGAATACTCGCCAAATTTTTTTTCATCCGACCTTGATGATCTCTGTGGTAATGATCAGTTCACTAAGTCCACTTAGCTGCCCAACTTTCACTCTTCTAGGATGAAGCGTTCGTTACCAGTAACAGTTTGAATTTTTAGGTTTCACTCTATTTCCTCCTATACAGATAGATGTGTTTTTTAAGTCTAAATCAAACACGGCTTGTGCTAGCTCCTTGAAACTTGACAAAATAAAGTAGTTCTAAGTTCTGTCTTTGTGGTTTGTTTCCTCTTGAAATAGCCACAAGCAAAGACTGCGTAAAACACCTTTATTGGAAAGGTGTTCCAAGCTTCCAAAATACTACTGGTTTTAGGAATACTCGGCAAATATTTTTTCATCCGACCTTGATGATCTCTGTGGTAATGATCAGTTCACTAAGTCCACTTAGCTGCCCAACTTTCACTCTTCTAGGATGAAGCGTTCGTTACCAGTAACAGTTTGAATTTTTAGGTTTCACTCTATTTCCTCCTATACAGATAGATGGGTTTTTTAAGTCTAAATCAAACACGGTTTGTGCTAGCTCCTTGAAACTTGACAAAATAAAGTAGTTCTAAGTTCTGTCTTTGTGGTTTGTTTCCTCTTGAAATAGCCACAAGCAAAGACTGCGTAAAACTCATTCATTGGAAAGGTGTTCCAAGCTTCCAAAATACTACTGGTTTTCTGATTACTCGGCAAATTTTTTTTCATCCGACCTTGATGATCTCTGTGGTAATGATCAGTTCACTAAGTCCACTTAGCTGCCCAACTTTCACTATTCTCGGATGAAGCGTTCGTTACCAGTAACAGTTTGAATTTTTGGGTTTCACTCTATTTCCTCCTATACAGATAGATGTGTTTTTTAAGTCTAAATCAAACACGGTTTGTTCTAGCTCCTTGAAACTTGACAAAATAAAGTAGTTCTAAGTTCTGTCTTTGTGGTTTGTTTCCTCTTGAAATAGCCACAAGCAAAGACTGCGTAAAACACATTCATTGGAAAGGTGTTCAGAGCTTCCAAAATACTACTGGTTTTCTGAATACTCGGCAAAATTTTTTTCATCCGACCTTGATGATCTCTGTGGTAATGATCAGTTCACTAAGTCCACTTAGCTGCCCAACTTTCACTCTTCTAGGATGAAGCGTTCGTTACCAGTAACAGTTTCAATTTTTAGGTTTCACTCTATTTCCTCCTATACAGATAGATGTGTTTTTTAAGTCTAAATCAAACACGGTTTGTGCTAGCTCCTTGAAACTTGACAAAATAAAGTAGTTCTAAGTTCTGTCTTTGTGGTTTGTTTACTCTTGAAATAGCCACAAGCAAAGACTGCGTAAAACACCTTCATTGGAAAGGTGTGCCAAGCTTCCAAAAAACTACTGGTTTTCTGAATACTCGGCAAATTTTTTTTCATCCGACCTTGATGATCTGTGTGGTAATGATCAGTTTACTTAGTCCACTTAGCTTCCAATATTCACTCTTCTAGGATGAAGCGTTCGTTACCAGTAACAGTTTGAGTTTTTAGGTTTCACTCTATTTCCTCCTATATATATAGATGTGTTTGGAAGTCTAAATCAAACACGGTTTGTGCTAGCTCCTTGAAACTTGACAAAATAAAGTAGTTCTAAGTTCTGTCTCTGTGGTTTGTTTCCTCTTGATATAGCCACAAGCAAAGACTGTGAAAAACACCTTTATTGGAAAGGTGTTCCAAGCTTCCAAAATACTACTGGTTTTCTGAATACTCGGCAAATTTTTTTTCATCCGACCTTGATGATCTCTGTGGTAGTGATCAGTTCACTAAGTCCACTTACCTGCCCAATTTTCACTCTTCTAGGATGAATCGTTCGTTACCAGTAACAGTTTGAATTTTTAGGTTTCACTCTATTTCCTCCTATACAGATAGATGGGTTTTTTAAGTCTAAATCAAACACGGTTTGTGCTAGCTCCTTGAAACTTGACAAAATAAAGTAGTTCTAAGTTCTGTCTTTGTGGTTTGTTTCCTCTTGAAATAGCCACAAGCAAAGACTGCGAAAAACACCTTTATTGGAAAGGTGTTCCAAGCTTCCAAAATACTACTGGTTTTCGGAATACTCGGCAAATTTTTTTTCATCCGACCTTGATGATCTCTGTGGTAGTGATCAGTTCACTAAGTCCACTTACCTGCCCAATTTTCACTCTTCTAGGATGAAGCGTTCGTTACCAGTAACAGTTTGAATTTTTAGGTTTCACTCTATTTCCTCCTATACAGATAGATGGGTTTTTTAAGTCTAAATCAAACACGGTTTGTGCTAGCTCCTTGAAACTTGACAAAATAAAGTAGTTCTAAGTTCTGTCTTTGTGGTTTGTTTCCTCTTGAAATAGCCACAAGCAAAGACTGCGTAAAACACATTCATTGGAAAGGTGTTCAGAGCTTCCAAAATACTACTGGTTTTCTGAATACTCGGCAAAATTTTTTTCATCCGACCTTGATGATCTCTGTGGTAATGATCAGTTCACTAAGTCCACTTAGCTGCCCAACTTTCACTCTTCTAGGATGAAGCGTTCGTTACCAGTAACAGTTTCAATTTTTAGGTTTCACTCTATTTCCTCCTATACAGATAGATGTGTTTTTTAAGTCTAAATCAAACACGGTTTGTGCTAGCTCCTTGAAACTTGACAAAATAAAGTAGTTCTAAGTTCTGTCTTTGTGGTTTGTTTCCTCTTGAAATAGCCACTAGCAGAGACTGCGTAAAACACATTCATTGGAAAGGTGTTCCAAGCTTCCAAAATGCTACTGGTTTTCTGAATACTCGGCAAATTTTTTTTCATCCGACCTTGATGATCTCTGTGGTAAGGATCAGTTCACTAAGTCCACTTAGCTGCCCAATTTTCACTCTTCTAGGATGAAGCGTTCGTTACCAGTAACAGTTTGAATTTTTAGGTTTCACTCTATTTCCTCCTATACAGATAGATGTGTTTTTTAAGTCTAATTCAAACACGGTTTGTGCTAGCTCCTTGAAACTTGACAAAATAAAGTAGTTCTAAGTTCTGTCTTTGTGGTTTGTTTCCTCTTGGAATAGCCACAAGCAAAGACTGCGTAAAACACCTTTATTTGAAAGGTGTTCCAAGCTTCCAAAATACTACTGGTTTTCTGAATATTCGGCAAATTTTTTTTCATCCGACCTTGATGATCTCTGTGGTAATGATCAGTTCACTAAGTCCACTTACCTGCCCAATTTTCACCCTTCTAGGATGAAGCGTTCGTTACCAGTAACAGTTTGAATTTTTAGGTTTCACTCTATTTCTCCTATACAGATAGATGGGTTTTTTAAGTCTAAATCAAACACGGTTTGTGCTAGCTCCTTGAAACTTGACAAAATAAAGTAGTTCTAAGTTCTGTCTTTGTGGTTTGTTTCCTCTTGAAATAGCCACAAGCAAAGTCTGCGTAAAACACCTTTATTTTAAAGGTGTTCCAAGCTTCCAAAATACTACTGGTTTTCTGAATACTCGCAAAATTTTTTTCATCCGAACTTGATGATCTCTGTGGTAATGATCAGTTCACTAAGTCCACTTAGCTGCCCAATTTTCACTCTTCTAGGATGAAGCATTCGTTACCAGTAACAGTTTGAATTTTTAGGTTTCACTCTATTTCCTCCTATACAGATAGATGGGTTTTTTAAGTCTAAATCAAACACGGTTTGTGCTAGCTCCTTGAAACTTGACAAAATAAAGTAGTTCTAAGTTCTGTCTTTGTGGTTTGTTTCCTCTTGAAATAGCCACAAGCAAAGACTGCGTAAAACACCTTTATTTTAAAGGTGTTCCAAGCTTCCAAAATACTACTGGTTTTCTGAATACTCGCAAAATTTTTTTCATCCGAACTTGATGATCTCTGTGGTAATGATCAGTTCACTAAGTCCACTTAGCTGCCCAATTTTCACTCTTCTAGGATGAAGCGTTCGTTACCAGTAACAGTTTGAATTTTTAGGTTTCACTCTATTTCCTCCTATAGAGATAGATGGGTTTTTTAAGTCTAAATCAAACACGGTTTGTGCTAGCTCCTTGAAACTTGACAAAATAAAGTAGTTCTAAGTTCTGTCTTTGTGGTTTGTTTCCTCTTGAAATAGCCACAAGCAAAGACTGCGTAAAACAGCTTCATTGGAAAGGTGTGCCAAGCTTCCAAAAAACTACTGGTTTTGGAATACTCGGCAAATTTTTTTTCATCCAACCTTGATGATCTCTGTGGTAATGATCAGTTTACTTAGTCCACTTAACTGCTCAATATTCACTCTTCTAGGATGAAGCGTTCGTTACCAGTAACAGTTTGAATTTTTAGGTTTCACTCTATTTCCTCCTATATAGATAGATGTGTTTTTTAAGTCTAAATCAAACACGGTTTGTGCTAGCTCCTTGAAACTTGACAAAATAAAGTAGTTCTAAGTTCTGTCTTTGTGGTTTGTTTCCTCTTGAAATAGCCACAAGCAAAGACTGCGTAAAACACATTCATTGGAAAGGTGTGCCAAGCTTCCAAAATACTACTGGATTTCTGAATACTCGGCAAATTTTTTTTCATCCGACCTTGATGATCTCTGTGGTAATGATCAGTTCACTAAGTCCACTTAGCTGCCCAACTTTCACTCTTCTAGGATGAAGCGTTCGTTACCAGTAACAGTTTGAATTTTTAGGTTTCACTCTATTTCCTCCTATACAGATAGATGTGTTTTTTAAGTCTAAATCAAACACGGTTTGTGCTAGCTCCTTGAAACTTGACAAAATAAAGTAGTTCTAAGTTCTGTCTTTGTGGTTTGTTTCCTCTTGAAATAGCCACTAGCAGAGACTGCGTAAAACACATTCATTGGAAAGGTGTTCCAAGCTTCCAAAATGCTACTGGTTTTCTGAATACTCGGCAAATTTTTTTTCATCCGACCTTGATGATCTCTGTGGTAATGATCAGTTCACTAAGTCCACTTAGCTGCCCAATTTTCACTCTTCTAGGATGAAGCGTTCGTTACCAGTAACAGTTTGAATTTTTAGGTTTCACTCTATTTCCTCCTATACAGATAGATGTGTTTTTTAAGTCTAAATCAAACACGGTTTGTGCTAGATCCTTGATACTTGACAAAATAAAGTAGTTCTAAGTTCTGTCTTTGTGGTTTGTTTCCTCTTGAAATAGCCACAAGCAAAGACTGCGTAAAACACATTCATTGGAAAGGTGTTCCAAGCTTCCAAAATACTACTGGTTTTCTGAATACTCGGCAAATTTTTTTTCATCCGACCTTGATGATCTCTGTGGTAATGATCAGTTCACTAAGGCCACTTAGCTGCCCAATTTTGACTCTTCTAGGATGAAGCGTTCGTTACCAGTAACAGTTTGAATTTTTAGGTTTCACTCTATTTCCTCCTATACAGATAGATGTGTTTTTTAAGTCTAAATCAAACACGGTTTGTGCTAGCTCCTTGAAACTTAACAAAATAAAGTAGTTCTAAGTTCTGTCTTTGTGGTTTGTTTCCTCTTGAAATAGCCACAAGCAAAGACTGCGTAAAACACCTTCATTGGAAAGGTGTGCCAAGCTTCCAAAAAACTACTGGTTTTCTGAATACTCGGCAAATTTTTTTTCATCCGACCTTGATGATCTGTGTGGTAATGATCAGTTTACTTAGTCCACTTAGCTGCCCAATATTCACTCTTCTAGGATGAAGCGTTCGTTACCAGTAACATTTTGAGTTTTTAGGTTTCACTCTATTTCCTCCTATATATATAGATGTGTTTGGAAGTCTAAATCAAACACGGTTTGTGCTAGCTCCTTGAAACTTGACAAAATAAAGTAGTTCTAAGTTCTGTCTCTGTGGTTTGTTTCCTCTTGAAATAGCCACAAGCAAAGACTGTGAAAAACACCTTTATTGGAAAGGTGTTCCAAGCTTCCAAAATACTACTGGTTTTCTGAATACTCGGCAAATTTTTTTTCATCCGACCTTGATGATCTCTGTGGTAGTGATCAGTTCACTAAGTCCACTTACCTGCCCAATTTTCACTCTTCTAGGATGAAGCGTTCGTTACCAGTAACAGTTTGAATTTTAGGTTTCACTCTATTTCCTCCTATACAGATAGATGGGTTTTTTAAGTCTAAATCAAACACGGTTTGTGGTAGCTCCTTGAAACTTGACAAAATAAAGTAGTTCTAAGTTCTGTCTTTGTGGTTTGTTTCCTCTTGAAATAGCCACAAGCAAAGACTGCGAAAAACACCTTTATTGGAAAGGTGTTCCAAGCTTCCAAAATACTACTGGTTTTCTGAATACTCGGCAAATTTTTTTTCATCCGACCTTGATGATCTCTGTGGTAGTGATCAGTTCACTAAGTCCACTTACCTGCCCAATTTTCACTCTTCTAGGATGAAGCGTTCGTTACCAGTAACAGTTTGAATTTTTAGGTTTCACTCTATTTCCTCCTATACAGATAGATGGGTTTTTTAAGTCTAAATCAAACACGGTTTGTGCTAGCTCCTTGAAACTTGACAAAATAAAGTAGTTCTAAGTTCTGTCTTTGTGGTTTGTTTCCTCTTGAAATAGCCACAAGCAAAGACTGCGTAAAACACATTCATTGGAAAGGTGGTCAGAGCTTCCAAAATACTACTCGTTTTCTGAATACTCGGCAAAATTTTTTTCATCCGACCTTGATGATCTCTGTGGTAATGATCAGTTCACTAAGTCCACTTAGCTGCCCAACTTTCACTCTTCTAGGATGAAGCGTTCGTTACCAGTAACAGTTTCAATTTTTAGGTTTCACTCTATTTCCTCCTATACAGATAGATGTGTTTTTTAAGTCTAAATCAAACACGGTTTGTGCTAGCTCCTTGAAACTTGACAAAATAAAGTAGTTCTAAGTTCTGTCTTTGTGGTTTGTTTCCTCTTGAAATAGCCACTAGCAGAGACTGCATAAAACACATTCATTGGAAAGGTGTTCCAAGCTTCCAAAATGCTACTGGTTTTCTGAATACTCGGCAAATTTTTTTTCATCCGACCTTGATGATCTCTGTGGTAATGATCAGTTCACTAAGTCCACTTAGCTGCCCAATTTTCACTCTTCTAGGATGAAGCGTTCGTTACCAGTAACAGTTTGAATTTTTAGGTTTCACTCTATTTCCTCCTATACAGATAGATGTGTTTTTTAAGTCTAATTCAAACACGGTTTGTGCTAGCTCCTTGAAACTTGACAAAATAAAGTAGTTCTAAGTTCTGTCTTTGTGGTTTGTTTCCTCTTGGAATAGCCACAAGCAAAGACTGCGTAAAACACCTTTATTTGAAAGGTGTTCCAAGCTTCCAAAATACTACTGGTTTTCTGAATATTCGGCAAATTTTTTTTCATCCGACCTTGATGATCTCTGTGGTAATGATCAGTTCACTAAGTCCACTTACCTGCCCAATTTTCACTCTTCTAGGATGAAGCGTTCGTTACCAGTAACAGTTTGAATTTTTAGGTTTCACTCTATTTCTCCTATACAGATAGATGGGTTTTTTAAGTCTAAATCAAACACGGTTTGTGCTAGCTCCTTGAAACTTGACAAAATAAAGTAGTTCTAAGTTCTGTCTTTGTGGTTTGTTTCCTCTTGAAATAGCCACAAGCAAAGACTGCGTAAAACACCTTTATTTTAAAGGTGTTCCAAGCTTCCAAAATACTACTGGTTTTCTGAATACTCGCAAAATTTTTTTCATCCGAACTTGATGATCTCTGTGGTAATGATCAGTTCACTAAGTCCACTTAGCTGCCCAATTTTCACTCTTCTAGGATGAAGCGTTCGTTACCAGTAACAGTTTGAATTTTTAGGTTTCACTCTATTTCCTCCTATACAGATAGATGGGTTTTTTAAGTCTAAATCAAACACGGTTTGTGCTAGCTCCTTGAAACTTGACAAAATAAAGTAGTTCTAAGTTCTGTCTTTGTGGTTTGTTTCCTCTTGAAATAGCCACAAGCAAAGACTGCGTAAAACACCTTCATTGGAAAGGTGTGCCAAGCTTCCAAAAAACTACTGGTTTTGGAATACTCGGCAAATTTTTTTTCATCCAACCTTGATGATCTCTGTGGTAATGATCAGTTTACTTAGTCCACTTAACTGCTCAATATTCACTCTTCTAGGATGAAGCGTTCGTTACCAGTAACAGTTTGAATTTTTAGGTTTCACTCTATTTCCTCCTATATAGATAGATGTGTTTTTTAAGTCTAAATCAAACACGGTTTGTGCTAGCTCCTTGAAACTTGACAAAATAAAGTAGTTCTAAGTTCTGTCTTTGTGGTTTGTTTCCTCTTGACATAGCCACAAGCAAAGACTGCGTAAAACACATTCATTGGAAAGGTGTGCCAAGCTTCCAAAATACTACTGGTTTTCTGAATACTCGGCAAATTTTTTTTCATCCGACCTTGATGATCTCTGTGGTAATGATCAGTTCACTAAGTCCACTTAGCTGCCCAACTTTCACTCTTCTAGGATGAAGCGTTCGTTACCAGTAACAATTTGAATTTTTAGGTTTCACTCTATTTCCTCCTATACAGATAGATGGGTTTTTTAAGTCTAAATCAAACACGGTTTGTGCTAGCTCCTTGAAACTTGACAAAATAAAGTAGTTCTAAGTTCTGTCTTTGTGGTTTGTTTCCTCTTGAAATAGCCACAAGCAAAGACTGCGTAAAACTCATTCATTGGAAAGGTGTTCCAAGCTTCCAAAATACTACTGGTTTTCTGATTACTCGGCAAATTTTTTTTCATCCGACCTTGATGATCTCTGTGGTAATGATCAGTTCACTAAGTCCACTTAGCTGCCCAACTTTCACTATTCTCGGGTGAAGCGTTCGTTACCAGTAACAGTTTGAATTTTTAGGTTTCACTCTATTTCCTCCTATACAGATAGATGTGTTTTTTAAGTCTAAATCAAACACGGTTTGTGCTAGCTCCTTGAAACTTGACAAAATAAAGTAGTTCTAAGTTCTGTCTTTGTGGTTTGTTTCCTCTTGAAATAGCCACAAGCAAAGACTGAGTAAAACACCTTCATTGGAAAGGTGTGCCAAGCTTCCAAAAAACTACTGGTTTTCTGAATACTCGGCAAATTTTTTTTCATCCGACCTTGATGATCTGTGTGGTAATGATCAGTTTACTTAGTCCACTTAGCTGCCCAATATTCACTCTTCTAGGATGAAGCGTTCGTTACCAGTAACAGTTTGAGTTTTTAGGTTTCACTCTATTTCCTCCTATATATATAGATGTGTTTGGAAGTCTAAATCAAACACGGTTTGTGCTAGCTTCTTGAAACTTGACAAAATAAAGTAGTTCTAAGTTCTGTCTCTGTGGTTTGTTTCCTCTTGAATTAGCCACAAGCAAAGACTGCGAAAAACACATTAATTGGAAAGGTGTTCCAAGCTTCCAAAATACTACTGGTTTTCTGAATACTCGGCAAATTTTTTTTCATCCGACCTTGATGATCTCTGTGGTAGTGATCAGTTCACTAAGTCCACTTACCTGCCCAATTTTCACTCTTCTAGGATGAAGCGTTCGTTACCAGTAACAGTTTGAATTTTTAGGTTTCACTCTATTTCCTCCTATACAGATAGATGTGTTTTTTAAGTCTAAATCAAACACGGTTTGTCCTAGCTCCTTGAAACTTGACAAAATAAAGTAGTTCTAAGTTCTGTCTTTGTGGTTTGTTTCCTCTTGAAATAGCCACAAGCAAAGACTGCGTAAAACACATTCATTGGAAAGGTGTTCAGAGCTTCCAAAATACTACTGGTTTTCTGAATACTCGGCAAAATTTTTTTCATTTGACCTTGATGATCTCTGTGGTAATGATCAGTTCACTAAGTCCACTTAGCTGCCCAACTTTCACTCTTCTAGGATGAAGCATTCGTTACCAGTAACAGTTTCAATTTTTAGGTTTCACTCTATTTCCTCCTATACAGATAGATGTGTTTTTTAAGTCTAAATCAAACACGGTTTGTGCTAGCTCCTTGAAACTTGACAAAATAAAGTAGTTCTAAGTTCTGTCTTTGTGGTTTGTTTCCTCTTGAAATAGCCACAAGCAAAGACTGAGTAAAACACCTTCATTGGAAAGGTGTGCCAAGCTTCCAAAAAACTACTGGTTTTCTGAATACTCGGCAAATTTTTTTTCATCCGACCTTGATGATCTGTGTGGTAATGATCAGTTTACTTAGTCCACTTAGCTGCCCAATATTCACTCTTCTAGGATGAAGCGTTCGTTACCAGTAACAGTTTGAGTTTTTAGGTTTCACTCTATTTCCTCCTATATATATAGATGTGTTTGGAAGTCTAAATCAAACACGGTTTGTGCTAGCTCCTTGAAACTTGACAAAATAAAGTAGTTCTAAGTTCTGTCTCTGTGGTTTGTTTCCTCTTGAATTAGCCACAAGCAAAGACTGCGAAAAACACATTCATTGGAAAGGTGTTCCAAGCTTCCAAAATACTACTGGTTTTCTGAATACTCGGCAAATTTTTTTTCATCCGACCTTGATGATCTCTGTGGTAGTGATCAGTTCACTAAGTCCACTTACCTGCCCAATTTTCACTCTTCTAGGATGAAGCGTTCGTTACCAGTAACAGTTTGAATTTTTAGGTTTCACTCTATTTCCTCCTATACAGATAGATGTGTTTTTTAAGTCTAAATCAAACACGGTTTGTCCTAGCTCCTTGAAACTTGACAAAATAAAGTAGTTCTAAGTTCTGTCTTTGTGGTTTGTTTCCTCTTGAAATAGCCACAAGCAAAGACTGCGTAAAACACATTCATTGGAAAGGTGTTCAGAGCTTCCAAAATACTACTGGTTTTCTGAATACTCGGCAAAATTTTTTTCATTTGACCTTGATGATCTCTGTGGTAATGATCAGTTCACTAAGTTCACTTAGCTGCCCAACTTTCACTCTTCTAGGATGAAGCATTCGTTACCAGTAACAGTTTCAATTTTTAGGTTTCACTCTATTTCCTCCTATACAGATAGATGTGTTTTTTAAGTCTAAATCAAACACGGTTTGTGCTAGCTCCTTGAAACTTGACAAAATAAAGTAGTTCTAAGTTCTGTCTTTGTGGTTTGTTTCCTCTTGAAATAGCCATTAGCAGAGACTGCGTAAAACACATTCATTGGAAAGGTGTTCCAAGCTTCCAAAATGCTACTGGTTTTCTGAATACTCGGCAAATTTTTTTTCATCCGACCTTGATGATCTCTGTGGTAATGATCAGTTCACTAAGTCCACTTAGCTGCCCAATTTTCACTCTTCTAGGATGAAGCGTTCGTTACCAGTAACAGTTTGAATTTTTAGGTTTCACTCTATTTCCTCCTATACAGATAGATGTGTTTTTTAAGTCTAAATCAAACACGGTTTGTGCTAGATCCTTGAAACTTGACAAAATAAAGTAGTTCTAAGTTCTGTCTTTGTGGTTTGTTTCCTCTTGAAATAGCCACAAGCAAAGACTGCGTAAAACACATTCATTGGAAAGGTGTTCCAAGCTTCCAAAATACTACTGGTTTTCTGAATACTCGGCAAATTTTTTTTCATCCGACCTTGATGATCTCTGTGGTAATGATCAGTTCACTAAGTCCACTTACCTGCCCAATTTTCACTCTTCTAGGATGAAGCGTTCGTTACCAGTAACAGTTTGAATTTTTAGGTTTCACTCTATTTCCTCCTATACAGATAGATGTTTTTTTTAAGTCTAAATCAAACACGGTTTTTGCTAGCTCCTTGAAACTTGACAAAATAAAGTAGTTCTAAGTTCTGTCTTTGTGGTTTGTTTCCTCTTGAAATAGCCACAAGCAAAGACTGCGTAAAACACCTTTATTGGAAAGGTGTTCCAAGCTTCCAAAATACTACTGGTTTTAGGAATACTCGGCAAATATTTTTTCATCCGACCTTGATGATCTCTGTGGTAATGATCAGTTCACTAAGTCCACTTAGCTGCCCAATTTTCACTCTTCTAGGATGAAGCGTTCGTTACCAGTAACAGTTTGAATTTTTAGGTTTCACTCTATTTCCTCCTATACAGATAGATGTGTTTTTTAAGTCTAAATCAAACACGGTTTGTGCTAGCTTTTTGAAACTTGACAAAATAAAGTAGTTCTAAGTTCTGTCTTTGTGGTTTGTTTCCTCTTGAAATAGCCACAAGCAAAGACTGCGTAAAACACATTCATTGGAAAGGTGTCCCAAGCTTCCAAAATACTACTGGTTTTCTGAATACTCGGCAAAATTTTTTTCATCCGACCTTGATGATCTCTGTGGTAATGATCAGTTCACTAAGTCCACTTAGCTGCCCAATTTTGACTCTTCTAGGATGAAGCATTCGTTACCAGTAACAGTTTGAATTTTTAGGTTTCACTCTATTTCCTCCTATACAGATAGATGTGTTTTTTAAGTCTAAATCAAACACGGTTTGTGCTAGCTCCTTGAAACTTGACAAAACAAAGTAGTTCTAAGTTCTGTTTTTGTGGTTTGTTTCCTCTTGAAATAGCCACAAGCAAAGACTGCGTAAAACACATTCATTGGAAAGGTGTGCCAAGCTTCCAAAATACTACTGGTTTTCTGAATACTCGCCAAATTTTTTTTCATCCGACCTTGATGATCTCTGTGGTAATGATCAGTTCACTAAGTCCACTTAGCTGCCCAACTTTCACTCTTCTAGGATGAAGCGTTCGTTACCAGTAACAGTTTGAATTTTTAGGTTTCACTCTATTTCCTCCTATACAGATAGATGTGTTTTTTAAGTCTAAATCAAACACGGCTTGTGCTAGCTCCTTGAAACTTGACAAAATAAAGTAGTTCTAAGTTCTGTCTTTGTGGTTTGTTTCCTCTTGAAATAGCCACAAGCAAAGACTGCGTAAAACACCTTTATTGGAAAGGTGTTCCAAGCTTCCAAAATACTACTGGTTTTAGGAATACTCGGCAAATATTTTTTCATCCGACCTTGATGATCTCTGTGGTAATGATCAGTTCACTAAGTCCACTTAGCTGCCCAACTTTCACTCTTCTAGGATGAAGCGTTCGTTACCAGTAACAGTTTGAATTTTTAGGTTTCACTCTATTTCCTCCTATACAGATAGATGGGTTTTTTAAGTCTAAATCAAACACGGTTTGTGCTAGCTCCTTGAAACTTGACAAAATAAAGTAGTTCTAAGTTCTGTCTTTGTGGTTTGTTTCCTCTTGAAATAGCCACAAGCAAAGACTGCGTAAAACTCATTCATTGGAAAGGTGTTCCAAGCTTCCAAAATACTACTGGTTTTCTGATTACTCGGCAAATTTTTTTTCATCCGACCTTGATGATCTCTGTGGTAATGATCAGTTCACTAAGTCCACTTAGCTGCCCAACTTTCACTATTCTCGGATGAAGCGTTCGTTACCAGTAACAGTTTGAATTTTTGGGTTTCACTCTATTTCCTCCTATACAGATAGATGTGTTTTTTAAGTCTAAATCAAACACGGTTTGTTCTAGCTCCTTGAAACTTGACAAAATAAAGTAGTTCTAAGTTCTGTCTTTGTGGTTTGTTTCCTCTTGAAATAGCCACAAGCAAAGACTGCGTAAAACACATTCATTGGAAAGGTGTTCAGAGCTTCCAAAATACTACTGGTTTTCTGAATACTCGGCAAAATTTTTTTCATCCGACCTTGATGATCTCTGTGGTAATGATCAGTTCACTAAGTCCACTTAGCTGCCCAACTTTCACTCTTCTAGGATGAAGCGTTCGTTACCAGTAACAGTTTCAATTTTTAGGTTTCACTCTATTTCCTCCTATACAGATAGATGTGTTTTTTAAGTCTAAATCAAACACGGTTTGTGCTAGCTCCTTGAAACTTGACAAAATAAAGTAGTTCTAAGTTCTGTCTTTGTGGTTTGTTTACTCTTGAAATAGCCACAAGCAAAGACTGCGTAAAACACCTTCATTGGAAAGGTGTGCCAAGCTTCCAAAAAACTACTGGTTTTCTGAATACTCGGCAAATTTTTTTTCATCCGACCTTGATGATCTGTGTGGTAATGATCAGTTTACTTAGTCCACTTAGCTTCCAATATTCACTCTTCTAGGATGAAGCGTTCGTTACCAGTAACAGTTTGAGTTTTTAGGTTTCACTCTATTTCCTCCTATATATATAGATGTGTTTGGAAGTCTAAATCAAACACGGTTTGTGCTAGCTCCTTGAAACTTGACAAAATAAAGTAGTTCTAAGTTCTGTCTCTGTGGTTTGTTTCCTCTTGATATAGCCACAAGCAAAGACTGTGAAAAACACCTTTATTGGAAAGGTGTTCCAAGCTTCCAAAATACTACTGGTTTTCTGAATACTCGGCAAATTTTTTTTCATCCGACCTTGATGATCTCTGTGGTAGTGATCAGTTCACTAAGTCCACTTACCTGCCCAATTTTCACTCTTCTAGGATGAATCGTTCGTTACCAGTAACAGTTTGAATTTTTAGGTTTCACTCTATTTCCTCCTATACAGATAGATGGGTTTTTTAAGTCTAAATCAAACACGGTTTGTGCTAGCTCCTTGAAACTTGACAAAATAAAGTAGTTCTAAGTTCTGTCTTTGTGGTTTGTTTCCTCTTGAAATAGCCACAAGCAAAGACTGCGAAAAACACCTTTATTGGAAAGGTGTTCCAAGCTTCCAAAATACTACTGGTTTTCTGAATACTCGGCAAATTTTTTTTCATCCGACCTTGATGATCTCTGTGGTAGTGATCAGTTCACTAAGTCCACTTACCTGCCCAATTTTCACTCTTCTAGGATGAAGCGTTCGTTACCAGTAACAGTTTGAATTTTTAGGTTTCACTCTATTTCCTCCTATACAGATAGATGGGTTTTTTAAGTCTAAATCAAACACGGTTTGTGCTAGCTCCTTGAAACTTGACAAAATAAAGTAGTTCTAAGTTCTGTCTTTGTGGTTTGTTTCCTCTTGAAATAGCCACAAGCAAAGACTGCGTAAAACACATTCATTGGAAAGGTGTTCAGAGCTTCCAAAATACTACTGGTTTTCTGAATACTCGGCAAAATTTTTTTCATCCGACCTTGATGATCTCTGTGGTAATGATCAGTTCACTAAGTCCACTTAGCTGCCCAACTTTCACTCTTCTAGGATGAAGCGTTCGTTACCAGTAACAGTTTCAATTTTTAGGTTTCACTCTATTTCCTCCTATACAGATAGATGTGTTTTTTAAGTCTAAATCAAACACGGTTTGTGCTAGCTCCTTGAAACTTGACAAAATAAAGTAGTTCTAAGTTCTGTCTTTGTGGTTTGTTTCCTCTTGAAATAGCCACTAGCAGAGACTGCGTAAAACACATTCATTGGAAAGGTGTTCCAAGCTTCCAAAATGCTACTGGTTTTCTGAATACTCGGCAAATTTTTTTTCATCCGACCTTGATGATCTCTGTGGTAAGGATCAGTTCACTAAGTCCACTTAGCTGCCCAATTTTCACTCTTCTAGGATGAAGCGTTCGTTACCAGTAACAGTTTGAATTTTTAGGTTTCACTCTATTTCCTCCTATACAGATAGATGTGTTTTTTAAGTCTAATTCAAACACGGTTTGTGCTAGCTCCTTGAAACTTGACAAAATAAAGTAGTTCTAAGTTCTGTCTTTGTGGTTTGTTTCCTCTTGGAATAGCCACAAGCAAAGACTGCGTAAAACACCTTTATTTGAAAGGTGTTCCAAGCTTCCAAAATACTACTGGTTTTCTGAATATTCGGCAAATTTTTTTTCATCCGACCTTGATGATCTCTGTGGTAATGATCAGTTCACTAAGTCCACTTACCTGCCCAATTTTCACCCTTCTAGGATGAAGCGTTCGTTACCAGTAACAGTTTGAATTTTTAGGTTTCACTCTATTTCTCCTATACAGATAGATGGGTTTTTTAAGTCTAAATCAAACACGGTTTGTGCTAGCTCCTTGAAACTTGACAAAATAAAGTAGTTCTAAGTTCTGTCTTTGTGGTTTGTTTCCTCTTGAAATAGCCACAAGCAAAGTCTGCGTAAAACACCTTTATTTTAAAGGTGTTCCAAGCTTCCAAAATACTACTGGTTTTCTGAATACTCGCAAAATTTTTTTCATCCGAACTTGATGATCTCTGTGGTAATGATCAGTTCACTAAGTCCACTTAGCTGCCCAATTTTCACTCTTCTAGGATGAAGCATTCGTTACCAGTAACAGTTTGAATTTTTAGGTTTCACTCTATTTCCTCCTATACAGATAGATGGGTTTTTTAAGTCTAAATCAAACACGGTTTGTGCTAGCTCCTTGAAACTTGACAAAATAAAGTAGTTCTAAGTTCTGTCTTTGTGGTTTGTTTCCTCTTGAAATAGCCACAAGCAAAGACTGCGTAAAACACCTTTATTTTAAAGGTGTTCCAAGCTTCCAAAATACTACTGGTTTTCTGAATACTCGCAAAATTTTTTTCATCCGAACTTGATGATCTCTGTGGTAATGATCAGTTCACTAAGTCCACTTAGCTGCCCAATTTTCACTCTTCTAGGATGAAGCGTTCGTTACCAGTAACAGTTTGAATTTTTAGGTTTCACTCTATTTCCTCCTATAGAGATAGATGGGTTTTTTAAGTCTAAATCAAACACGGTTTGTGCTAGCTCCTTGAAACTTGACAAAATAAAGTAGTTCTAAGTTCTGTCTTTGTGGTTTGTTTCCTCTTGAAATAGCCACAAGCAAAGACTGCGTAAAACACCTTCATTGGAAAGGTGTGCCAAGCTTCCAAAAAACTACTGGTTTTGGAATACTCGGCAAATTTTTTTTCATCCAACCTTGATGATCTCTGTGGTAATGATCAGTTTACTTAGTCCACTTAACTGCTCAATATTCACTCTTCTAGGATGAAGCGTTCGTTACCAGTAACAGTTTGAATTTTTAGGTTTCACTCTATTTCCTCCTATATAGATAGATGTGTTTTTTAAGTCTAAATCAAACACGGTTTGTGCTAGCTCCTTGAAACTTGACAAAATAAAGTAGTTCTAAGTTCTGTCTTTGTGGTTTGTTTCCTCTTGAAATAGCCACAAGCAAAGACTGCGTAAAACACATTCATTGGAAAGGTGTGCCAAGCTTCCAAAATACTACTGGTTTTCTGAATACTCGGCAAATTTTTTTTCATCCGACCTTGATGATCTCTGTGGTAATGATCAGTTCACTAAGTCCACTTAGCTGCCCAACTTTCACTCTTCTAGGATGAAGCGTTCGTTACCAGTAACAGTTTGAATTTTTAGGTTTCACTCTATTTCCTCCTATACAGATAGATGTGTTTTTTAAGTCTAAATCAAACACGGTTTGTGCTAGCTCCTTGAAACTTGACAAAATAAAGTAGTTCTAAGTTCTGTCTTTGTGGTTTGTTTCCTCTTGAAATAGCCACTAGCAGAGACTGCGTAAAACACATTCATTGGAAAGGTGTTCCAAGCTTCCAAAATGCTACTGGTTTTCTGAATACTCGGCAAATTTTTTTTCATCCGACCTTGATGATCTCTGTGGTAATGATCAGTTCACTAAGTCCACTTAGCTGCCCAATTTTCACTCTTCTAGGATGAAGCGTTCGTTACCAGTAACAGTTTGAATTTTTAGGTTTCACTCTATTTCCTCCTATACAGATAGATGTGTTTTTTAAGTCTAAATCAAACACGGTTTGTGCTAGATCCTTGATACTTGACAAAATAAAGTAGTTCTAAGTTCTGTCTTTGTGGTTTGTTTCCTCTTGAAATAGCCACAAGCAAAGACTGCGTAAAACACATTCATTGGAAAGGTGTTCCAAGCTTCCAAAATACTACTGGTTTTCTGAATACTCGGCAAATTTTTTTTCATCCGACCTTGATGATCTCTGTGGTAATGATCAGTTCACTAAGGCCACTTAGCTGCCCAATTTTGACTCTTCTAGATGAAGCGTTCGTTACCAGTAACAGTTTGAATTTTTAGGTTTCACTCTATTTCCTCCTATACAGATAGATGTGTTTTTTAAGTCTAAATCAAACACGGTTTGTGCTAGCTCCTTGAAACTTAACAAAATAAAGTAGTTCTAAGTTCTGTCTTTGTGGTTTGTTTCCTCTTGAAATAGCCACAAGCAAAGACTGCGTAAAACACCTTCATTGGAAAGGTGTGCCAAGCTTCCAAAAAACTACTGGTTTTCTGAATACTCGGCAAATTTTTTTTCATCCGACCTTGATGATCTGTGTGGTAATGATCAGTTTACTTAGTCCACTTAGCTGCCCAATATTCACTCTTCTAGGATGAAGCGTTCGTTACCAGTAACATTTTGAGTTTTTAGGTTTCACTCTATTTCCTCCTATATATATAGATGTGTTTGGAAGTCTAAATCAAACACGGTTTGTGCTAGCTCCTTGAAACTTGACAAAATAAAGTAGTTCTAAGTTCTGTCTCTGTGGTTTGTTTCCTCTTGAAATAGCCACAAGCAAAGACTGTGAAAAACACCTTTATTGGAAAGGTGTTCCAAGCTTCCAAAATACTACTGGTTTTCTGAATACTCGGCAAATTTTTTTTCATCCGACCTTGATGATCTCTGTGGTAGTGATCAGTTCACTAAGTCCACTTACCTGCCCAATTTTCACTCTTCTAGGATGAAGCGTTCGTTACCAGTAACAGTTTGAATTTTTAGGTTTCACTCTATTTCCTCCTATACAGATAGATGGGTTTTTTAAGTCTAAATCAAACACGGTTTGTGGTAGCTCCTTGAAACTTGACAAAATAAAGTAGTTCTAAGTTCTGTCTTTGTGGTTTGTTTCCTCTTGAAATAGCCACAAGCAAAGACTGCGAAAAACACCTTTATTGGAAAGGTGTTCCAAGCTTCCAAAATACTACTGGTTTTCTGAATACTCGGCAAATTTTTTTTCATCCGACCTTGATGATCTCTGTGGTAGTGATCAGTTCACTAAGTCCACTTACCTGCCCAATTTTCACTCTTCTAGGATGAAGCGTTCGTTACCAGTAACAGTTTGAATTTTTAGGTTTCACTCTATTTCCTCCTATACAGATAGATGGGTTTTTTAAGTCTAAATCAAACACGGTTTGTGCTAGCTCCTTGAAACTTGACAAAATAAAGTAGTTCTAAGTTCTGTCTTTGTGGTTTGTTTCCTCTTGAAATAGCCACAAGCAAAGACTGCGTAAAACACATTCATTGGAAAGGTGGTCAGAGCTTCCAAAATACTACTCGTTTTCTGAATACTCGGCAAAATTTTTTTCATCCGACCTTGATGATCTCTGTGGTAATGATCAGTTCACTAAGTCCACTTAGCTGCCCAACTTTCACTCTTCTAGGATGAAGCGTTCGTTACCAGTAACAGTTTCAATTTTTAGGTTTCACTCTATTTCCTCCTATACAGATAGATGTGTTTTTTAAGTCTAAATCAAACACGGTTTGTGCTAGCTCCTTGAAACTTGACAAAATAAAGTAGTTCTAAGTTCTGTCTTTGTGGTTTGTTTCCTCTTGAAATAGCCACTAGCAGAGACTGCATAAAACACATTCATTGGAAAGGTGTTCCAAGCTTCCAAAATGCTACTGGTTTTCTGAATACTCGGCAAATTTTTTTTCATCCGACCTTGATGATCTCTGTGGTAATGATCAGTTCACTAAGTCCACTTAGCTGCCCAATTTTCACTCTTCTAGGATGAAGCGTTCGTTACCAGTAACAGTTTGAATTTTTAGGTTTCACTCTATTTCCTCCTATACAGATAGATGTGTTTTTTAAGTCTAATTCAAACACGGTTTGTGCTAGCTCCTTGAAACTTGACAAAATAAAGTAGTTCTAAGTTCTGTCTTTGTGGTTTGTTTCCTCTTGGAATAGCCACAAGCAAAGACTGCGTAAAACACCTTTATTTGAAAGGTGTTCCAAGCTTCCAAAATACTACTGGTTTTCTGAATATTCGGCAAATTTTTTTTCATCCGACCTTGATGATCTCTGTGGTAATGATCAGTTCACTAAGTCCACTTACCTGCCCAATTTTCACTCTTCTAGGATGAAGCGTTCGTTACCAGTAACAGTTTGAATTTTTAGGTTTCACTCTATTTCTCCTATACAGATAGATGGGTTTTTTAAGTCTAAATCAAACACGGTTTGTGCTAGCTCCTTGAAACTTGACAAAATAAAGTAGTTCTAAGTTCTGTCTTTGTGGTTTGTTTCCTCTTGAAATAGCCACAAGCAAAGACTGCGTAAAACACCTTTATTTTAAAGGTGTTCCAAGCTTCCAAAATACTACTGGTTTTCTGAATACTCGCAAAATTTTTTTCATCCGAACTTGATGATCTCTGTGGTAATGATCAGTTCACTAAGTCCACTTAGCTGCCCAATTTTCACTCTTCTAGGATGAAGCGTTCGTTACCAGTAACAGTTTGAATTTTTAGGTTTCACTCTATTTCCTCCTATACAGATAGATGGGTTTTTTAAGTCTAAATCAAACACGGTTTGTGCTAGCTCCTTGAAACTTGACAAAATAAAGTAGTTCTAAGTTCTGTCTTTGTGGTTTGTTTCCTCTTGAAATAGCCACAAGCAAAGACTGCGTAAAACACCTTCATTGGAAAGGTGTGCCAAGCTTCCAAAAAACTACTGGTTTTGGAATACTCGGCAAATTTTTTTTCATCCAACCTTGATGATCTCTGTGGTAATGATCAGTTTACTTAGTCCACTTAACTGCTCAATATTCACTCTTCTAGGATGAAGCGTTCGTTACCAGTAACAGTTTGAATTTTTAGGTTTCACTCTATTTCCTCCTATATAGATAGATGTGTTTTTTAAGTCTAAATCAAACACGGTTTGTGCTAGCTCCTTGAAACTTGACAAAATAAAGTAGTTCTAAGTTCTGTCTTTGTGGTTTGTTTCCTCTTGACATAGCCACAAGCAAAGACTGCGTAAAACACATTCATTGGAAAGGTGTGCCAAGCTTCCAAAATACTACTGGTTTTCTGAATACTCGGCAAATTTTTTTTCATCCGACCTTGATGATCTCTGTGGTAATGATCAGTTCACTAAGTCCACTTAGCTGCCCAACTTTCACTCTTCTAGGATGAAGCGTTCGTTACCAGTAACAATTTGAATTTTTAGGTTTCACTCTATTTCCTCCTATACAGATAGATGGGTTTTTTAAGTCTAAATCAAACACGGTTTGTGCTAGCTCCTTGAAACTTGACAAAATAAAGTAGTTCTAAGTTCTGTCTTTGTGGTTTGTTTCCTCTTGAAATAGCCACAAGCAAAGACTGCGTAAAACTCATTCATTGGAAAGGTGTTCCAAGCTTCCAAAATACTACTGGTTTTCTGATTACTCGGCAAATTTTTTTTCATCCGACCTTGATGATCTCTGTGGTAATGATCAGTTCACTAAGTCCACTTAGCTGCCCAACTTTCACTATTCTCGGGTGAAGCGTTCGTTACCAGTAACAGTTTGAATTTTTAGGTTTCACTCTATTTCCTCCTATACAGATAGATGTGTTTTTTAAGTCTAAATCAAACACGGTTTGTGCTAGCTCCTTGAAACTTGACAAAATAAAGTAGTTCTAAGTTCTGTCTTTGTGGTTTGTTTCCTCTTGAAATAGCCACAAGCAAAGACTGAGTAAAACACCTTCATTGGAAAGGTGTGCCAAGCTTCCAAAAAACTACTGGTTTTCTGAATACTCGGCAAATTTTTTTTCATCCGACCTTGATGATCTGTGTGGTAATGATCAGTTTACTTAGTCCACTTAGCTGCCCAATATTCACTCTTCTAGGATGAAGCGTTCGTTACCAGTAACAGTTTGAGTTTTTAGGTTTCACTCTATTTCCTCCTATATATATAGATGTGTTTGGAAGTCTAAATCAAACACGGTTTGTGCTAGCTTCTTGAAACTTGACAAAATAAAGTAGTTCTAAGTTCTGTCTCTGTGGTTTGTTTCCTCTTGAATTAGCCACAAGCAAAGACTGCGAAAAACACATTAATTGGAAAGGTGTTCCAAGCTTCCAAAATACTACTGGTTTTCTGAATACTCGGCAAATTTTTTTTCATCCGACCTTGATGATCTCTGTGGTAGTGATCAGTTCACTAAGTCCACTTACCTGCCCAATTTTCACTCTTCTAGGATGAAGCGTTCGTTACCAGTAACAGTTTGAATTTTTAGGTTTCACTCTATTTCCTCCTATACAGATAGATGTGTTTTTTAAGTCTAAATCAAACACGGTTTGTCCTAGCTCCTTGAAACTTGACAAAATAAAGTAGTTCTAAGTTCTGTCTTTGTGGTTTGTTTCCTCTTGAAATAGCCACAAGCAAAGACTGCGTAAAACACATTCATTGGAAAGGTGTTCAGAGCTTCCAAAATACTACTGGTTTTCTGAATACTCGGCAAAATTTTTTTCATTTGACCTTGATGATCTCTGTGGTAATGATCAGTTCACTAAGTCCACTTAGCTGCCCAACTTTCACTCTTCTAGGATGAAGCATTCGTTACCAGTAACAGTTTCAATTTTTAGGTTTCACTCTATTTCCTCCTATACAGATAGATGTGTTTTTTAAGTCTAAATCAAACACGGTTTGTGCTAGCTCCTTGAAACTTGACAAAATAAAGTAGTTCTAAGTTCTGTCTTTGTGGTTTGTTTCCTCTTGAAATAGCCACAAGCAAAGACTGAGTAAAACACCTTCATTGGAAAGGTGTGCCAAGCTTCCAAAAAACTACTGGTTTTCTGAATACTCGGCAAATTTTTTTTCATCCGACCTTGATGATCTGTGTGGTAATGATCAGTTTACTTAGTCCACTTAGCTGCCCAATATTCACTCTTCTAGGATGAAGCGTTCGTTACCAGTAACAGTTTGAGTTTTTAGGTTTCACTCTATTTCCTCCTATATATATAGATGTGTTTGGAAGTCTAAATCAAACACGGTTTGTGCTAGCTCCTTGAAACTTGACAAAATAAAGTAGTTCTAAGTTCTGTCTCTGTGGTTTGTTTCCTCTTGAATTAGCCACAAGCAAAGACTGCGAAAAACACATTCATTGGAAAGGTGTTCCAAGCTTCCAAAATACTACTGGTTTTCTGAATACTCGGCAAATTTTTTTTCATCCGACCTTGATGATCTCTGTGGTAGTGATCAGTTCACTAAGTCCACTTACCTGCCCAATTTTCAATCTTCTAGGATGAAGCGTTCGTTACCAGTAACAGTTTGAATTTTTAGGTTTCACTCTATTTCCTCCTATACAGATAGATGTGTTTTTTAAGTCTAAATCAAACACGGTTTGTCCTAGCTCCTTGAAACTTGACAAAATAAAGTAGTTCTAAGTTCTGTCTTTGTGGTTTGTTTCCTCTTGAAATAGCCACAAGCAAAGACTGCGTAAAACACATTCATTGGAAAGGTGTTCAGAGCTTCCAAAATACTACTGGTTTTCTGAATACTCGGCAAAATTTTTTTCATTTGACCTTGATGATCTCTGTGGTAATGATCAGTTCACTAAGTTCACTTAGCTGCCCAACTTTCACTCTTCTAGGATGAAGCATTCGTTACCAGTAACAGTTTCAATTTTTAGGTTTCACTCTATTTCCTCCTATACAGATAGATGTGTTTTTTAAGTCTAAATCAAACACGGTTTGTGCTAGCTCCTTGAAACTTGACAAAATAAAGTAGTTCTAAGTTCTGTCTTTGTGGTTTGTTTCCTCTTGAAATAGCCATTAGCAGAGACTGCGTAAAACACATTCATTGGAAAGGTGTTCCAAGCTTCCAAAATGCTACTGGTTTTCTGAATACTCGGCAAATTTTTTTTCATCCGACCTTGATGATCTCTGTGGTAATGATCAGTTCACTAAGTCCACTTAGCTGCCCAATTTTCACTCTTCTAGGATGAAGCGTTCGTTACCAGTAACAGTTTGAATTTTTAGGTTTCACTCTATTTCCTCCTATACAGATAGATGTGTTTTTTAAGTCTAAATCAAACACGGTTTGTGCTAGATCCTTGAAACTTGACAAAATAAAGTAGTTCTAAGTTCTGTCTTTGTGGTTTGTTTCCTCTTGAAATAGCCACAAGCAAAGACTGCGTAAAACACATTCATTGGAAAGGTGTTCCAAGCTTCCAAAATACTACTGGTTTTCTGAATACTCGGCAAATTTTTTTTCATCCGACCTTGATGATCTCTGTGGTAATGATCAGTTCACTAAGTCCACTTAGCTGCCCAATTTTGACTCTTCTAGGATGAAGCGTTCGTTACCAGTAACAGTTTGAATTTTTAGGTTTCACTCTATTTCCTCCTATACAGATAGATGTGTTTTTAAGTCTAATTCAAACACGGTTTGTGCTAGCTCCTTGAAACTTGACAAAATAAAGTAGTTCTAAGTTCTGTCTTTGTGGTTTGTTTCCTCTTGAAATAGCCACAAGCAAAGACTGCGTAAAACACCTTCATTGGAAAGGTGTGCCAAGCTTCCAAAAAACTACTGGTTTTCTGAATACTCGGCAAATTTTTTGTCATCCGACCTTGATGATCTGTGTGGTAATGATCAGTTTACTTAGTCCACTTAGCTGCCCAATATTCACTCTTCTAGGATGAAGCGTTCGTTACCAGTAACAGTTTGAGTTTTTAGGTTTCACTCTATTTCCTCCTATATATATAGATGTGTTTGGAAGTCTAAATCAAACACGGTTTGTGCTAGCTCCTTGAAACTTGACAAAATAAAGTAGTTCTAAGTTCTGTCTCTGTGGTTTGTTTCCTCTTGAAATAGCCACAAGAAAAGACTGTGAAAAACACCTTTATTGGAAAGGTGTTCCAAGCTTCCAAAATACTACTGGTTTTCTGAATACTCGGCAAATTTTTTTTCATCCGACCTTGATGATCTCTGTGGTAGTGATCAGTTCACTAAGTCCACTTACCTGCCCAATTTTCACTCTTCTAGGATGAAGCGTTCGTTACAAGTAACAGTTTGAATTTTTAGGTTTCACTCTATTTCCTCCTATACAGATAGATGGGTTTTTTAAGTCTAAATCAAACACGGTTTGTGCTAGCTCCTTGAAACTTGACAAAATAAAGTAGTTCTAAGTTCTGTCTTTGTGGTTTGTTTCCTCTTGAAATAGCCACAAGCAAAGACTGCGAAAAACACCTTTATTGGAAAGGTGTTCCAAGCTTCCAAAATACTACTGGTTTTCTGAATACTCGGCAAATTTTTTTTCATCCGACCTTGATGATCTCTGTGGTAGTGATCAGTTCACTAAGTCCACTTACCTGCCCAATTTTCACTCTTCTAGGATGAAGCGTTCGTTACCAGTAACAGTTTGAATTTTTAGGTTTCACTCTATTTCCTCCTATACAGATAGATGGGTTTTTTAAGTCTAAATCAAACACGGTTTGTGCTAGCTCCTTGAAACTTGACAAAATAAAGTAGTTCTAAGTTCTGTCTTTGTGGTTTGTTTCCTCTTGAAATAGCCACAAGCAAAGACTGCGTAAAACACATTCATTGGAAAGGTGTTCAGAGCTTCCTAAATACTACTGGTTTTCTGAATACTCGGCAAAATTTTTTTCATCCGACCTTGATGATCTCTGTGGTAATGATCAGTTCACTAAGTCCACTTAGCTGCCCAACTTTCACTCTTCTAGGATGAAGCGTTCGTTACCAGTAACAGTTTCAATTTTTAGGTTTCACTCTATTTCCTCCTATACAGATAGATGTGTTTTTTAAGTCTAAATCAAACACGGTTTGTGCTAGCTCCTTGAAACTTGACAAAATAAAGTAGTTCTAAGTTCTGTCTTTGTGGTTTGTTTCCTCTTGAAATAGCCACTAGCAGAGACTGCGTAAAACACATTCATTGGAAAGGTGTTCCAAGCTTCCAAAATGCTACTGGTTTTCTGAATACTCGGCAAATTTTTTATCATCCGACCTTGGTGATCTCTGTGGTAATGATCAGTTGACTAAGTCCACTTAGCTGCCCAATATTCACTCTTCTAGGATGAAGCGTTCGTTACCAGTAACAGTTTGCGTTTTTAGGTTACACTCTATTTCCTCCTATATATATAGATGTGTTTGGAAGTCTAAATCAAACACGGTTTGTGCTAGCTCCTTGAAACTTCACAAAATAAAGTACTTCTAAGTTCTGTCTTTGTGGTTTGTTTCCTCTTGAAATAGGAACAAGCAAAGACTGCGTAAAGCACCTTCATTGGAAAGGTGTGCCAAGCTTCCAAAAAACTACTGGTTTTCGGAATACTCGGCAAATTTTTTTTCATCCGAACTTGATGATCTCTGTGGTAATGATCAGTTCACTAAGTCCACTTAGCTGCCCAATTTTCACTCTTCTAGGATGAAGCGTTCGTTACCAGTAACAGTTTGAATTTTTAGGTTTGACTCAATTTCCTCCTATACAGATAGATGTGTTTTTTAAGTCTAAATCAATCACGGTTTGTTCTAGGTCCTTGAAACTTGACAAAATAAAGTAGTTCTAAGTTCTGTCTTTGTGGTTTGTTTCCTCTTGAAATAGCCACAAGCAAAGACTGCGTAAAACACATTCATTGAAAAGGTGTTCCAAGCTTCCAAAATACTACTGGTTTTCTGAATACTCGGCAAATTTTTTTTCATCCGACCTTGATTATCTCTGTGGTAATGATCAGTTCACTAAGTCCACTTAGCTGCCCAACTTTCACTCTTCTAGGATGAAGCGTTCATTACCAGTAACAGTTTGAATTTTTAGGTTTCACTCTATTTAATCCTATACAGATAGATGTGTTTTTTAAGTCTAAATCAAACACTGATTGTGCTAGCTCCTTGAAACTTGACAAAATAAAGTAGTTCTAAGTTCTGCCTTTGTGGTTTGTTTCCTCTTGAAATAGCCACAAGCAACACTGCGTAAAACACCTTTATTGGAAAGGTGTTTCAAGCTTCCAAAATGCTACTGGTTTTCTGAATACTCGGCAAATTTTTTCTCATCCGACCTTGATTATCTCTGTGGTAATGATCAGTTCACTAAGTCCACTTAGCTGCCCAACTTTCACTCTTCTAGGATGAAGCGTTCGTTACCAGTAACAGTTTGAATTTTTAGGTTTCACTCTATTTCCTCCTATACAGATAGATGTGTTTTTAAGTCTAAATCAAACACGGTTTGTGCTAGCTCCTTGAAACTTGACAAAATAAAGTAGTTCTGAGTTCTGTCTTTGTGGTTTGTTTCCTCTTGAAATAGCCACAAGCAAACACTGCTTAAAACACCTTTATAGGAAAGGTGTTCCAAGCTTCCAAAATACTACTGGTTTTAGGAATACTCGGCAAATTTTTTTCATCCGACCTTGATGATCTCTGTGGTAATGATCAGTTCACTAAGTCCACTTAGATGCCCAATTTTCACTCTTCTAGGATGAAGCGTTCGTTACCAGTAACAGTTTGAATTTTTAGGTTTCACTCTATTTCCTCCTATACAGATAGATGTGTTTTTTAAGTCTAAATCAAACACGGTTTGTGATAGCTCCTTGAAACTTGACAAAATAAAGTAGTTCTAAGTTCTGTCTTTGTGGTTTGTTTCCTCCTGAAATAGCCCCAAGCAAAGACTGCGGAAAACACATTCATTGGAAAGGTGTGCCAAGCTTCCAAAAATACTACTGGTTTTCTGAATACTCGCCAAATTTTTTTTCATCCGACCTTGATGATCTCTGTGGTAATGATCAGTTCACTAAGTCCACTTAGCTGCCCAACTTTCACTCTTCTAGGATGAAGCGTTCGTTACCAGTAACAGGTTTGAATTTTTAGGTTTCACTCTATTTCCTCCTATACAGATAGATGTGTTTTTTAAGTCTAAATCAAACACGGTTTGTGCTAGCTCCTTGAAACTTGACAAAATAAAGTAGTTCTAAGTTCTGTCTTTGTGGTTTGTTTCCTCTTGAAATAGCCACAAGCAAACACTGCGTAAAACACCTTTATTGGAAAGGTGTTCCAAGCTTCCAAAATACTACTGGTTTTCTGAATACTCGGCAAATTTTTTTTCATCCGACCTTGATGATCTCTGTGGTAATGATCAGTTCACTAAGTCCACTTAGCTGCCCAATTTTCACACTTCTAGGATGAAGCGTTCGTTACCAGTAACAGTTTGAATTTTTAGGTTTCACTCAATTTCCTCCTATACAGATAGATGTGTTTTTTAAGTCTAAATCAAACACGGTTTGTGCTAGCTCCTTGAAACTTGACAAAATAAAGTAGTTCTAAGTTCTGTCTTTGTGGTTTGTTTCCTCTTGAAATAGCCACAAGCAAAGACTGTGAAAAACACCTTTATTGGAAAGGTGTTCCAAGCTTCCAAAATACTACTGGTTTTCTGAATACTCGGCAAATTTTTTTTCATCCGACCTTGATGATCTCTGTGGTAGTGATCAGTTCACTAAGTCCACTTACCTGCCCAATTTTCACTCTTCTAGGATGAAGCGTTCGTTACCAGTAACAGTTTGAATTTTTAGGTTTCACTCTATTTCCTCCTATACAGATAGATGGGTTTTTTAAGTCTAAATCAAACACGGTTTGTGCTAGCTCCTTGAAACTTGACAAAATAAAGTAGTTCTAAGTTCTGTCTTTGTGGTTTGTTTCCTTTTGAAATAGCCACAAGCAAAGACTGCGTAAAACACCTTTATTGGAAAGGTGTTCCAAGCTTCCAAAATACTACTGGTTTTAGGAATACTCGGCAAATATTTTTTCATCCGACCTTGATGATCTCTGTGGTAATGATCAGTTCACTAAGTCCACTTAGCTGCCCAATTTTCACTCTTCTAGGATGAAGCGTTCGTTACCAGTAACAGTTTGAATTTTTAGGTTTCACTCTATTTCCTCCTATACAGATAGATGTGTTTTTTAAGTCTAAATCAAACACGGTTTGTGCTAGCTCCTTGAAACTTGACAAAATAAAGTAGTTCTAAGTTCTGTCTTTGTGGTTTGTTTCCTCTTGAAATAGCCACAAGCAAAGACTGCGTAAAACACATTCATTGGAAATGTGTCCCAAGCTTCCAAAATACTACTGGTTTTCTGAATACTCGGCAAAATTTTTTCATCCGACCTTGATGATCTCTGTGGTAATGATCAGTTCACTAAGTCCACTTAGCTGCCCAATTTTGACTCTTCTAGGATGAAGCATTCGTTACCAGTAACAGTTTGAATTTTTAGGTTTCACTCTATTTCCTCTATACAGATAGATGTGTTTTTTAAGTCTAAATCAAACACGGTTTGTGCTAGCTCCTTGAAACTTGACAAAATAAAGTAGTTCTAAGTTCTGTTTTTGTGGTTTGTTTCCTCTTGAAATAGCCACAAGCAAAGACTGCGTAAAACACATCATTGGAAAGGTGTGCCAAGCTTCCAAAATACTACTGGTTTTCTGAATACTCGCCAAATTTTTTTTCATCCGACCTTGATGATCTCTGTGGTAATGATCAGTTCACTAAGTCCACTTAGCTGCCCAACTTTCACTCTTCTAGGATGAAGCGTTCGTTACCAGTAACAGTTTGAATTTTTAGGTTTCACTCTATTTCCTCCTATACAGATAGATGTGTTTTTAAGTCTAAATCAAACACGGCTTGTGCTAGCTCCTTGAAACTTGACAAAATAAAGTAGTTCTAAGTTCTGTCTTTGTGGTTTGTTTCCTCTTGAAATAGCCACAAGCAAAGACTGCGTAAAACACCTTTATTGGAAAGGTGTTCCAAGCTTCCAAAATACTACTGGTTTTAGGAATACTCGGCAAATATTTTTTCATCCGACCTGATGATCTCTGTGGTAATGATCAGTTCACTAATCCACTTAGCTGCCCAATTTTCACTCTTCTAGGATGAAGCGTTCGTTACCAGTAACAGTTTGAATTTTTAGGTTTCACTCTATTTCCTCCTATACAGATAGATGTGTTTTTTAAGTCTAAATCAAACACGGTTTGTGCTAGATCCTTGAAACTTGACAAAATAAAGTAGTTCTAAGTTCTGTCTTTGTGGTTTGTTTCCTCTTGAATTAGCCACAAGCAAAGACTGCGTAAAACACATTCATTGGAAAGGTGTCCCAAGCTTCCAAAATACTACTGGTTTTCTGAATACTCGGCAAAATTTTTTCATCCGACCTTGATGATCTCTGTGGTAATGATCAGTTCACTAAGTCCACTTAGCTGCCCAATTTTGACTCTTCTAGGATGAAGCATTCGTTACCAGTAACAGTTTGAATTTTTAGGTTTCACTCTATTTCCTCCTATACAGATAGATGTGTTTTTTAAGTCTAAATCAAACACGGTTTGTGCTAGCTCCTTGAAACTTGACAAAATAAAGTAGTTCTAAGTTCTGTTTTTGTGGTTTGTTTCCTCTTGAAATAGCCACAAGCAAAGACTGCGTAAAACACATTCATTGGAAAGGTGTTCCAAGCTTCCAAAATACTACTGTTTTTCTGAATACTCGGCAAATTTTTTTTCATCCGACCTTGATGATCTCTGTGGTAATGATCAGTTCACTAAGTCCACTTAGCTGCCCAAATTTCACTCTTCTAGGATGAAGCGTTCGTTACCAGTAACAGTTTGAATTTTTAGGTTTCAATCTATTTCCTCCTATACAGATACATGTGTTTTTTAAGTCTAAATCAAACACTGTTTGTGCTAGCTCCTTGAAACTTGACAAAATAAAGTAGTTCTAAGTTCTGTCTTTGTGTTTGTTTCCTCTTGAAATAGCCACAAGCAAACACTGCGTAAAACACCTTTATTGGAAAGGTGTTCCAAGCTTCCAAAATTCTACTGGTTTTCTGAATACTCGGCAAATTTTTTTTCATCCGACCTTGATGATCTCTGTGGTAATGATCAGTTCACTAAGTCCACTTCGCTGCCCAATTTTCACTCTTCTAGGATGAAGCGTTCGTTACCAGTAACAGTTTGAATTTTTAGGTTTCACTCTATTTCCTCCTATACAGATAGATGTGTTTTTTAAGTCTAAATCAAACACGGCTTGTGCTAGCTCCTTGAAACTTGACAAAATAAAGTAGTTCTAAGTTCTGTCTTTGTGGTTTGTTTCCTCTTGAAATAGCCACAAGCAAAGACTGCGTAAAACACCTTTATTGGAAAGGTGTTCCAAGCTTCCAAAATACTACTGGTTTTAGGAATACTCGGCAAATATTTTTTCATCCGACCTTGATGATCTCTGTGGTAATGATCAGTTCACTAATCCACTTAGCTGCCCAATTTTCACTCTTCTAGGATGAAGCGTTCGTTACCAGTAACAGTTTGAATATTTAGGTTTCACTCTATTTCCTCCTATACAGATAGATGGGTTTTTTAAGTCTAAATCAAACACGGTTTGTGCTAGCTCCTTGAAACTTGACAAAATAAAGTAGTTCTAAGTTCTGTCTTTGTGGTTTGTTTCCTCTTGAAATAGCCACAAGCAAAGACTGCGTAAAACACCTTTATTTTAAAGGTGTTCCAAGCTTCCAAAATACTACTGGTTTTCTGAATACTCGGCAAATTTTTTTTCATCCGACCTTGATGATCTCTGTGGTAATGATCAGTTCACTAAGTCCACTTAGCTGCCCAACTTTCACTCTTCTAAAATGAAGCGTTCGTTACCAGTAACAGTTTGAATTTTTAGGTTTCACTCTATTTCATCCTATACAGATAGATGGGTTTTTAAGTCTAAATCAAACACGGTTTGTGCTAGCTCCTTGAAACTTGACAAAATAAAGTAGTTCTAAGTTCTGTCTTTGTGGTTTGTTTCCTCTTGAAATAGCCACAAGCAAAGACTGCGTAAAACTCATTCATTGGAAAGTGTTCCAAGCTTCCAAAATACTACTGGTTTTCTGATTACTCGGCAAATTTTTTTTCATCCGACCTTGATGATCTCTGTGGTAATGATCAGTTCACTAAGTCCACTTAGCTGCCCAACTTTCACTATTCTCGGATGAAGCGTTCGTTACCAGTAACAGTTTCAATTTTTGGGTTTCACTCTATTTCCTCCTATACAGATAGATGTGTTTTTTAAGTCTAAATCAAACACGGTTTGTGCTAGCTCCTTGAAACTTGACAAAATAAAGTAGTTCTAAGTTCTGTCTTTGTGGTTTGTTTCCTCTTGAAATAGCCACAAGCAAAGACTGCGTAAAACACCTTCATTGGAAAGGTGTGCCAAGCTTCCAAAAACTACTGGTTTTCTGAATACTCGGCAAATTTTTTTTCATCCGACCTTGATGATCTGTGTGGTAATGATCAGTTTACTTAGTCCACTTAGCTGCCCAATATTCACTCTTCTAGGATGAAGCGTTCGTTACCAGTAACAGTTTGAGTTTTTAGGTTTCACTCTATTTCCTCCTATATATATAGATGTGTTTGGAAGTCTAAATCAAACACGGTTTGTGCTAGCTCCTTGAAACTTGACAAAATAAAGTAGTTCTAAGTTCTGTCTCTGTGATTTGTTTCCTCTTGAATTAGCCACAAGCAAAGACTGCGAAAAACACCTTTATTGGAAAGGTGTTCCAAGCTTCCAAAATACTACTGGTTTTCTGAATACTCGGCAAATTTTTTTTCATCCGACCTTGATGATCTCTGTGGTAGTGATCAGTTCACTAAGTCCACTTACCTGCCCAATTTTCACTCTTCTAGGATGAAGCGTTCGTTACCAGTAACAGTTTGAATTTTTAGGTTTCACTCTATTTCCTCCTATACAGATAGATGTGTTTTTTAAGTCTAAATCAAACACGGTTTGTGCTAGCTCCTTGAAACTTGACAAAATAAAGTAGTTCTAAGTTCTGTCTTTGTGGTTTGTTTCCTCTTGAAATAGCCACAAGCAAAGACTGCGTAAAACACATTCATTGGAAAGGTGTTCCAAGCTTCCAAAATACTACTGGTTTTCTGAATACTCGGCAAAATTTTTTTCATCCGACCTTGATGATCTCTGTGGTAATGATCAGTTCACTAAGTCCACTTAGCTGACCAACTTTCACTCTTCTAGGATGAAGCGTTCGTTACCAGTAACAGTTTCAATTTTTAGGTTCACTCTATTTCCTCCTATACAGATAGATGTGTTTTTTAAGTCTAAATCAAACACGGTTTGTGCTAGCTCCTTGAAACTTGACAAAATAAAGTAGTTCTAAGTTCTGTCTTTGTGGTTTGTTTCCTCTTGAAATAGCCACTAGCAGAGACTGCGTAAAACACATTCATTGGAAAGGTGTTCCAAGCTTCCAAAATGCTACTGGTTTTCTGAATACTCGGCAAAATTTTTTTCATCCGACCTTGATGATCTCTGTGGTAATGATCAGTTCACTAAGTCCACTTAGCTGCCCAATTTTCACTCTTCTAGGATGAAGCGTTCATTACCAGTAACAGTTTGAATTTTTAGGTTTCACTCTATTTCCTCCTATACAGATAGATGTGTTTTTTAAGTCTAAATCAAACACGGTTTGTGCTAGCTCCTTGAAACTTGACAAAATAAAGTAGTTCTAAGTTCTGTCTTTGTGGTTTGTTTCCTCTTGAAATAGCCACAAGCAAAGACTGCGTAAAACACATTCATTGGAAAGGTGTTCCAAGCTTCCAAAATACTACTGGTTTTCTGAATACTCGGCAAATTTTTTTTCATCCGACCTTGATGATCTCTGTGGTAATGATCAGTTCACTAAGTCCACTTAGCTGCCCAATTTTGACTCTTCTAGGATGAAGCGTTCGTTACCAGTAACAGTTTGAATTTTTAGGTTTCACTCTATTTCCTCCTATACAGATAGATGTGTTTTTTAAGTCTAATTCAAACACGGTTTGTGCTAGCTCCTTGAAACTTGACAAAATAAAGTAGTTCTAAGTTCTGTCTTTGTGGTTTGTTTCCTCTTGAAATAGCCACAAGCAAAGACTGCGTAAAACACCTTCATTGGAAAGGTGTGCCAAGCTTCCAAAAAACTACTGGTTTTCTGAATACTCGGCAAATTTTTTTTCATCCGACCTTGATGATCTGTGTGGTAATGATCAGTTTACTTAGTCCACTTAGCTGCCCAATATTCACTCTTCTAGGATGAAGCGTTCGTTACCAGTAACAGTTTGAGTTTTTAGGTTTCACTCTATTTCCTCCTATATATATAGATGTGTTTGGAAGTCTAAATCAAACACGGTTTGTGCTAGCTCCTTGAAACTTGACAAAATAAAGTAGTTCTAAGTTCTGTCTCTGTGGTTTGTTTCCTCTTGAAATAGCCACAAGCAAAGACTGTGAAAAACACCTTTATTGGAAAGGTGTTCCAAGCTTCCAAAATACTACTGGTTTTCTGAATACTCGGCAAATTTTTTTTCATCCGACCTTGATGATCTCTGTGGTAGTCATCAGTTCACTAAGTCCACTTACCTGCCCAATTTTCACTCTTCTAGGATGAAGCGTTCGTTACCAGTAACAGTTTGAATTTTTAGGTTTCACTTTATTTCCTCCTATACAGATAGATGGGTTTTTTAAGTCTAAATCAAACACGGTTTGTGCTAGCTCCTTGAAACTTGACAAAATAAAGTAGTTCTAAGTTCTGTCTTTGTGGTTTGTTTCCTCTTGAAATAGCCACTAGCAGAGACTGCGTAAAACACATTCATTGGAAAGGTGTTCCAAGCTTCCAAAATACTACTGGTTTTCTGAATACTCGGCAAATTTTTTTTCATCCGACCTTGATGATCTCTGTGGTAATGATCAGTTCACTAAGTCCACTTAGCTGCCCAATTTTGACTCTTCTAGGATGAAGCGTTCGTTACCAGTAACAGTTTGAATTTTTAGGTTTCACTCTATTTCCTCCTATACAGATAGATGTGTTTTTTAAGTCTAATTCAAACACGGTTTGTGCTAGCTCCTTGAAACTTGACAAAATAAAGTAGTTCTAAGTTCTGTCTTTGTGGTTTGTTTCCTCTTGAAATAGCCACAAGCAAAGACTGCGTAAAACACATTCATTGGAAAGGTGTTCCAAGCTTCCAAAATGCTACTGGTTTTCTGAATACTCGGCAAATTTTTTTTCATCCGACCTTGATGATCTCTGTGGTAATGATCAGTTCACTAAGTCCACTTAGCTGCCCAATTTTCACTCTTCTAGGATGAAGCGTTCGTTACCAGTAACAGTTTGAATTTTTAGGTTTCACTCTATTTCCTCCTATACAGATAGATGTGTTTTTTAAGTCTAAATCAAACACGGTTTGTGCTAGATCCTTGAAACTTGACAAAATAAAGTAGTTCTAAGTTCTGTCTTTGTGGTTTGTTTCCTCTTGAAATAGCCACAAGCAAAGACTGCGTAAAACACATTCATTGGAAAGGTGTTCCAAGCTTCCAAAATACTACTGGTTTTCTGAATACTCGGCAAATTTTTTTTCATCCGACCTTGATGATCTCTGTGGTAATGATCAGTTCACTAAGTCCACTTAGCTGCCCAATTTTGACTCTTCTAGGATGAAGCGTTCGTTACCAGTAACAGTTTGAATTTTTAGGTTTCACTCTATTTCCTCCTATACAGATAGATGGGTTTTTTAAGTCTAAATCAAACACGGTTTGTGCTAGCTCCTTGAAACTTGACAAAATAAAGTAGTTCTAAGTTCTGTATTTGTGGTTTGTTTCCTCTTGAAATAGCCACAAGCAAAGACTGCGTAAAACACCTTCATTGGAAAGGTGTGCCAAGCTTCCAAAAAACTACTGGTTTTGGAATACTCGGCAAATTTTTTTTCATCCAACCTTGATGATCTCTGTGGTAATGATCAGTTTACTTAGTCCACTTAACTGCTCAATATTCACTCTTCTAGGATGAAGCGTTCGTTACCAGTAACAGTTTGAATTTTTAGGTTTCACTCTATTTCCTCCTATACAGATAGATGTGTTTTTTAAGTCTGAATCAAACACGGTTTGTGCTAGCTCCTTGAAACTTGACAAAATAAAGTAGTTCTAAGTTCTGTCTTTGTGGTTTGTTTAATCTTGAAATAGCCACAAGCAAAGACTGCGTAAAACACATTCATTAGAAAGGTGTGCCAAGCTTCCAAAATACTACTGGTTTTCTGAATACTCGGCAAATTTTTTTTCATCCGACCTTGATGATCTCTGTGGTAATGATCAGTTCACTAAGTCCACTTAGCTGCCCAACTTTCACTCTTCTAGGATGAAGCGTTCGTTACCAGTAACAGTTTGAATTTTTAGGTTTCACTCTATTTCCTCCTATACAGATAGATGGGTTTTTTAAGTCTAAATCAAACACGGTTTGTGCTAGCTCCTTGAAACTTGACAAAATAAAGTAGTTCTAAGTTCTGTCTTTGTGGTTTGTTTCCTCTTGAAATAGCCACAAGCAAAGACTGCGTAAAACACCTTCATTGGAAAGGTGTGCCAAGCTTCCAAAAAACTACTGGTTTTCTGAATACTCGGCAAATTTTTTTTCATCCGACCTTGATGATCTGTGTGGTAATGATCAGTTTACTTAGTCCACTTAGCTGCCCAATATTCACTCTTCTAGGATGAAGCGTTCGTTACCAGTAACAGTTTGAGTTTTTAGGTTTCACTCTATTTCCTCCTATATATATAGATGTGTTTGGAAGTCTAAATCAAACACGGTTTGTGCTAGCTCCTTGAAACTTGACAAAATAAAGTAGTTCTAAGTTCTGTCTCTGTGGTTTGTTTCCTCTTGAAATTGCCACAAGCAAAGACTGTGAAAAACACCTTTATTGGAAAGGTGTTCCAAGCTTCCAAAATACTACTGGTTTTCTGAATACTCGGCAAATTTTTTTTCATCCGACCTTGATGATCTCTGTGGTAGTGATCAGTTCACTAAGTCCACTTACCTGCCCAATTTTCACTCTTCTAGGATGAAGCGTTCGTTACCAGTAACAGTTTGAATTTTTAGGTTTCACTCTATTTCCTCCTATACAGATAGATGTGTTTTTTAAGTCTAAATCAAACACGGTTTGTGCTAGCTCCTTGAAACTTGACAAAATAAAGTAGTTCTAAGTTCTGTCTTTGTGGTTTGTTTCCTCCTTGAAATAGCCACTAGCAGAGACTGCGTAAAACTGGCAAATTTTTTTTCATCCGACCTTGATGATCTCTGTGGTAATGATCAGTTCACTAAGTCCACTTAGCTGCCCAATTTTCACTCTTCTAGGATGAAGCGTTCGTTACCAGTAACAGTTTGAATTTTTAGGTTTCACTCTATTTCCTCCTATACAGATAGATGTGTTTTTTAAGTCTAAATCAAACACGGTTTGTGCTAGCTCCTTGAAACTTGACAAAATAAAGTAGTTCTAAGTTCTGTCTTTGTGGTTTGTTTCCTCTTGAAATAGCCACAAGCAAAGACTGCGTAAAACACATTCATTGGAAAGGTGTTCCAAGCTTCCAAAATACTACTGGTTTTCTGAATACTCGGCAAATTTTTTTTCATCCGACCTTGATGATCTCTGTGGTAATGATCAGTTCACTAAGTCCACTTAGCTGCCCAATTTTGACTCTTCTAGGATGAAGCGTTCGTTACCAGTAACAGTTTGAATTTTTAGGTTTCACTCTATTTCCTCCTATACAGATAGATGGGTTTTTTAAGTCTAAATCAAACACGGTTTGTGCTAGCTCCTTGAAACTTGACAAAATAAAGTAGTTCTAAGTTCTGTCTTTGTGGTTTGTTTCCTCTTGAAATAGCCACAAGCAAAGACTGCGTAAAACACCTTCATTGGAAAGGTGTGCCAAGCTTCCAAAAAACTACTGGTTTTCTGAATACTCGGCAAATTTTTTTTAATCCGACCTTGATGATCTGTGTGGTAATGATCAGTTTACTTAGTCCACTTAGCTGCCCAATATTCACTCTTCTAGGATGAAGCGTTCGTTACCAGTAACAGTTTGAGTTTTAAGGTTTCACTCTATTTCCTCCTATATATATAGATGTGTTTGGAAGTCTAAATCAAACACGGTTTGTGCTAGCTCCTTGAAACTTGACAAAATAAAGTAGTTCTAAGTTCTGTCTCTGTGGTTTGTTTCCTCTTGAAATAGCCACAAGCAAAGACTGTGAAAAACACCTTTATTGGAAAGGTGTTCCAAGCTTCCAAAATACTACTGGTTTTCTGAATACTCGGCAAATTTTTTTTCATCCGACCTTGATGATCTGTGTGGTAATGATCAGTTTACTTAGTCCACTTAGCTGCCCAATATTCACTCTTCTAGGATGAAGCGTTCGTTACCAGTAACAGTTTGAGTTTTTAGGTTTCACTCTATTTCCTCCTATATATATAGATGTGTTTGGAAGTCTAAATCAAACACGGTTTGTGCTAGCTCCTTGAAACTTGACAAAATAAAGTAGTTCTAAGTTCTGTCTCTGTGGTTTGTTTCCTC